>NC_079203.1:26784687-27084687 GCF_026745355.1 Beta vulgaris subsp. vulgaris
TCTTTTGGATGATGGAATTTGCATGCTGCGCCAAATTTACATTTTCCAGTCTTCGTATAAAACTGTTCATAAAAGAAACAAATATGTAACTCACTACATAATTGAAGAAGAATTACCTAGAATTGAGATTAAAACAGATTAAAACTAAGAGATATGTCGCGGTCGGAAAATAGAAGAGCAACTCGTACCGAACACAAAGGCTCCGTTGGTCTCTCAGGTAAATCTGAAGCATCAGTTTCGGCAGAAGTATCCTGGGCCAATATCTAACAAATAGCAATTAGGCACAACGTTGACAATCTGACAGAAAATACATACAGCAAGTTCGTGCTCCTACCAGTTTATCCTTTGGATGATTAAATTTGCACTTCAGACCAAATTTGCATTTTTGAGTCTTCAAGAAGTACTGAAAATAAAGCAAGAGTAGTAAGGCAGAGCAAGGGATTTCAAAGAGAACATAAGTGCACGCGCGCACACACACACACACACATACCGGACAGTCTGGCTCTCCTGGTCTTTCAGGGTAAATTTCAGAAGGAACTGCGGGAGGCTGCATCAAGCAATTGACTTATGTCACAAAAATGTCGTTAATAGCAAGAAAGTTACTCTACGATCCTCAACCTTAAATACAAGACTAAAAGCCAGACTCCAGCAACTGAGAGTCATGGATCTAATGATTTCCAAACTGCCAATAATATGAAAGTAAAATGAGTGCACGTAACTCATTTTCATTGTAGATAAACTATTTAGGTTAAGCAACGGGAAGGGTTTTAGAAGCAACTGTCTACTTTACTGTAAGCTGTAAAATGGAGGGTACTCCAACTTTCTCTTCCACTTCAATACCAACACCCTTCAACACACACACACACAGACACCCAAGCACAGAGAAGAGAGAGGAGCAAGCAAACAAAAAATAGGGGAAATTGAAGTGCCAAATTTTACGAGGCATCACTTCGTTGACCAAGAGATCTCAAGGCTGTTCAGCAAGGATAAACAAATCGATCGAATCATGAAGGAACACCCATAATGATGTTACAGGTTTGGATATACAAAAGAGCCCGTGAAACCAACAGATGTGAATTAGGAAAAGCTACTGTTTGTTTTCTGTCGACAACAAAACTCGCGATTACAAATGCTTCCAAACACAATTAAGGGACACAAAAAAAAAAAAAAAAAAAAAAAAAAAAAAAAAACGAATATGTTCTCTGTGAATGCCATGCTCAATTTTACTTTTAACAGCAGCAAAAACATTTTAATGCAGGAGGTCATTTATCAAGAAAGCGTTTTTGGACAAAGGAGAAGTAATAATTTCTCATCAACTGAAAGGAAGGAGAACTAATACTTAAGCACACACTGAACAGATAATATTGGAATAGATGGAACGAGTAAAAGCAAAAACATGTGGGATAATGGGGAAGACCCAACCTGCTAAAAAACCTAAAGTCAAGCATTACCTACTAGTGTCCAGTAGGGGGATCCCTATCAAGTGTCATATAAACGAGTCCTTTCTGAGATTCAAATTTTTTTTCAATCATAGCTTATCACCTCAGCATTGACCTTCCCACCAGATTCTCTCAAGTCAACCTCCTCTTCTCAAACAATCTTTCTACATTTAATTTAAATGTATACTCTCAATATGGGCAAAGCATTTACCTTTTGCCAGTCATGTTATATTCAGGCATCTTATCACAATACCTCATTCTTCATTCTCTATATTAATCTTATTTCTCCTGGGAACCACAAACACACAGACACAAATGACATTTACCACTACCTTTTGTGCTTAAATTTTTCTTATTAACTCACGTACCTATCTTGACACTCAGACATGGATTGGACTACCCTTCATTTGGACAAAATTCATAAAATGTTTTATAAAATAGCAAGTCTAATACTTCGGCATGTACGTAGAACACACCAATATCAGACTCATAAAGCCAGCTTGATTGATTGGCCACTACTGTGCCCTTAGTATTAAAAGTGCAAGGCGCACCGAGGTGCAAAGGAAGGGAGGCTCAAGGGGTTTGGCGAAGGGAAGCATTCATATCTGTAGGCCAGGCATACCGCCGCGCACTATTATTTCTTTTTCTTTTTTGTATTTGCTTTTTTGTATTGAATTTCAGTGGATGAGCCCATATATACGTTTAAACAATAACAATAATTAGATCCTTATAAAGAGAAAAAGATAAAAAGCCCTTGATAAAATCAGAAGGAGAGGGGCACGTGAATGTGAGTCTTTTACTCTATGGGGTCCGGTACCCTAATTTTGACTTCTACAGATTACTTACACAGAATACTCTCTCCAATCTGATGATGAGCCGTGGCTGATTTTAAAACAAAATGGAGAAAATAAAATAATTGGAAAAAGAAAATAAGATCTGAAAGCATAAGCTTCAGAATCCAGATCGAAGGAAAGGGAAAAGGATAGAGAAGATGACAGAAAGGCAGAATGAAGACACAGGAAAAGCAGATCGAAGACAAAGAAGAGCAGAGATTGAAGAATACTTACCTGAAAACTCTTCAACGGCGACGACCACCGCCGTATCTAGTGCCAGATGTCACCCAGGATGTTCACCAGCTATCTTTGTTGTAGCTAGCAAGTTGGTTGACCTCTAAATTTAAAATAGATCCCAATTCGCAAAGTAGGGTTTTGCCCCCAAACTTGGGGAGTTTGATTTTTAGCTGAAATTTTATCAAGTTCATGCAATTAAGTGGGGCTTTTGCTTGAAATGTGTTACTGAAAGCTTAGGTAACATTTAATTTAAAAGTTTCTTCACCTTCTTCTTTGTATTCAGCTCAGATAAAGTTGTTTATACGTCTCTTGCCCAAAAGCATACGCCCCGGTGCACTTCCTCCTCTCCAAAGCCAGCAAGAGGCAGCCGCCTCCAGTTACCTCGTATGGCACTGTCCTCTTGTATTGCGCTGTGGCTGCCGGAAGTGTTTTGGCTAGCACCTCCACTTGTGCCTAGAGACACCTTGGGTGCGCTTTCTTAACTTAGGTTGTGCCCATGGAGAAGAGCCATAAAATAGCAAGATGTTTATCACATTAAACATGAGAGGAATTCTACTTTTATCCTTTGACATTAATCAGTGTCACAAAATGAACCCAAGTCCCTTTCAAATTGTGAACTTGGATGGCTGATTTGAAACACAATTTGCAATTGACAAAAGGAGGCCTTTTCCTAAATAGCAATACCCTAAAAGCTGAATTCGACTCCTGAACCCGTTCTGCGTTCTCTGGGAATTGTGTGACATAGATATAAATACATAAGAACCATCATCAGCGAACTCCTTACATTAATCAGCCTTGGAATCTAGAGTTGAGTTCATGTGCACAAGTTCACCCTTCTGTCTACATTTGGAAGTTTCTATAACACTTCCAATTCCCCAAACCTTTATAAAATTAATCAACAAGTAAAAATTTATCGATATTCCAAATCGCTCATGATTCTAATTCCCATTTTCAATACACTTTTATATGTTTTACTTTAGTGCCTTCGTCTAAAAATTATTTATTTCGTGCATTAAAGTTTGATTCATATTGGTTTTGTTACTTTATTAAGAGTTCTATTGTGTTGGTTGGGGGCCTTATGCTTTTGCTTATGTGACAAAAAAGACAAATTAGTCTTAATTTCCAATAAGAAATGGGGCAACCTTTAAAAGATGACAATGAAAAAATGTAATATTGGGCAAACATTAAGGGATGGAGGGAGTAACTACAAAGATTGTTCTGAAAATTAAAGTAAAATTTCAAAAAAAAAAAAAAAAAGAAGTGTAAGCTTTAAAAACAATAATTTTTAGAGGTGCGAACTTTGAAGAGTATTAAATTATTGATCCAGGTATTGCAATATTTGTAATGTGTATTGCAATTGTTGTTTCACCATTTTATCCTATTACCATAAGCTTGTTGTTTCACAAATCTAATTTTGAGCGGCATAGTTTTATCTTAATAGCCCCTTTACGAAAAATCCAACATCTTATGCAATCATTATGATACATGTCCACATTCTCAAAAATTACCCTTTCCACTGAATGTAACTCATTCAGAACTCTCTATTTAATTCAAACTCACTTATTCATTAGAGTAAGATAATAATTTATTTTAGAAGTGGACAAAATTTTAGAGAAATCAAAAGGAAATATGAACAAAACATAGGACAGGAGGAGGAACATCTAGACCTAAAATATTGAGTAAATACTACAAAAATATAGATTTCTATTTTGAACTAAGACGGAAAAAGAGGGCCCCAAACTTTTTCCACTAGCCACCAACGATTGGAACCACCCACTTGATATCATACAAGCAATAGCAAAGCCTCCATATACTGAGTACAACTTATGTCCTGACCAAAAAAGAACCTCTGCAAACTCGTTAACCCTACTTGAATCAGATTCTGGAAATAAAAATATAAAATAGCACTTTCCACCTTGGTCAGCGATTTCAACTCCTAATTTGGACTCTCACCTTCCAGTTCCTCAACCACCTACATATCTAGCTAAAGCTACTAACAGACACCAAATAGTCTTCAACGAATAGATGAAATAGGAAAGTGCACCTAGAGCACTTTGCTACTATCTTTCGTGGTCTATGGAATCAAGAAAAACCTAAATGAGAAAACACTTGCCTTTTCTTACTATCCAGTAGTCTACATATAGATAGGGGAAGAGCATAGTACAGTGAAAAGCACATAGAGAGTAGTTGAAGCCACATACAAGCCTCCCCCTTACAAGCCATCCAATTGTACTCTCTGGTTGATGTTGGATAGAAAACAATAATTCTTGAAATAATGCCATTACTCAACTAGAGGTCAAGTGATAATTGCCCATCCCTTTCAAAGGGAAAGAATGAAAGTAAAATTCAAGATCCCTGTGCAGGCATGTCCTAAAGTCCTAGATGTCACCCACAATAATATTATAGAGAAAAGTTAGTTGCATCCGGTGGCAGTCAAGCACATGCTAGGAGACACTTGGTTTGAGTAGGAACAAACACCACCACCAAACGATTGAAAAAATTATCATCGCCTCCTAAACTTAATTTAAGAGCTCCGTAGCACTATGTGTGACAAACACTTGTACTCAACATACTCCAAGCACAAATACATGGAACAACCTTGATTGGCGTAGGAAGAGGAAACCTTGGCATGCTAAACTTGCTATCGTTTTATAACATGGAGAAACCCTAAAAATTACTCAATAAAATGGGGGAGTAGTTCACCAATTCCCTTTGTCATACTTTATAAAATGCAACAATAGGTAATAAATGGTCTTCTCATACCTATCATTAGGAATCGTTGTAATATCTCCTCTTTACTTTGTAAATCTGAATTAATATTTTATATATGAACTAAAGATAATATACTATTCTCTCTATTATATAAGTGAAAAGAGGAGGACTTGGTGTCCACCCTCTTTTACAATTATACCCTTAACTAACAAAAACAATGGCAGCTTCTCTAATTTATTGGTTTTTTAAAAAAAACAAAAGAAAAAAGATACCCTGAAAGCCTGAACTATACCCTGAAAGCCTGAACTATGTGAATAATTTTTCATGCATATTATAATGCAATTGAGATTTCTATGTGCTTTTACACGCATTGCTTGCATATAATAAGGCTAGTTACACATAACAAAACTTATTATATATACTTCCTTCATTTCTCAATAAGTGAAATATAAAGAAAGTAAGAGAGGAAGTTGGGACCTCAACAAAGTAAGGTAATTAAAGGAGTTCGCCAAAAGGTATTGGTCTCCTCTTACTTTTGTAGTCGCATATTTGTAATAAAAATGAAAAAGATTTGCCATTTCGAGCTTGGTGTCACTCTTTGTGAAATATCCATATAAACGAAGTGTGTCACTTACTGAGAAACAAAGAAAGTATTATCTACATGATTTCAAAGACAATACTTATATATATATATATATATATATATATATATATATATATATATAGAAGTGAGTTTGTATGAGAAAGCATACTTACATGAGAAATGAGAATGAATTTTACGCGCTATAGCTCTTATGAATAATTGATGTAACTCTAATGAAAAAGGGATGTAACTCCAAAAAAAGAATATTAGAAAAAAAAAATTGGGCTCAAAATTTTTTAAGGGGATATAACTCTAATGAACAAGTGTTGTAACTCTAATCCAATCGTGTTGTTGAGATTCATTCTCATTAAGGAGCATTCTCATGTGATCTTGCCCTTATATATATATATATATATATATATAGAAGTGAGTTCCTATGAGAATGCATACTTATA
Organism: Beta vulgaris subsp. vulgaris; assembly: GCF_026745355.1. Taxonomy (NCBI): domain Eukaryota; kingdom Viridiplantae; phylum Streptophyta; class Magnoliopsida; order Caryophyllales; family Amaranthaceae; genus Beta; species Beta vulgaris. The sequence continues at coordinate 26,790,947 of NC_079203.1, forward strand.
TGAGAAATGAGAATGAATATTACACGCTATAACTCTTATGAATAAGTGATGAAACTCTAATGAAAAAGTGATGTAACTCCAAAAACAAAATATTTGAAAAAAAAAATTCAAAAAAAACAATTTTTTTTTTGAATTCAAATTTTTTTTGAGGGATATAACTCTAATGAATAAGTGTTGTAACTCTAAACCAATCGTGTGGTTGAGATTTATTCTCATTTCTCATGTAAGGAGCATTCTCATGTGATCTTGCCTATATATATATATATATATATATTATTAATATATATATATTATATATATATATATATTATATTATATATATATATATATATATTTATACTACCTCCATTCTTCTATGCTAGGTTTAGTTACTATGACCCTCTCACTTATTTACATATAAATATACAAACTTCATTCTCCTACGATAGGTTTAGTTACTATAGAAAGTTAGACACACATCTTTAGGCAAGGAAGAGAGATAGTGTTGTGTGGGATAATGTAAGGAAAAGCAATGGTGACATTTTCTTTAGTGAAAATAAAAAAAGATGATTCGATAATGTGGGTCGGTTGGGGTAAAATAAAATAAAAAACATTATCAAAGATAACACTGAAAGTGTAACCATCAAAAAAGAATTGACATAAATAAACCGTGTAATTGTGGAAAAAGAACGGAGGGAGTATAAACTAGATTGTAAAAAGGGATTGACCAACAATACAATGTTTGTATGTTTTCTCACTATAGTATAATGAAGACTAGGAAATTAAATAAGTAATGAAGAATCAAAGATTCACCTCTTTCCAATCAGGAATTCCTCCTGCAGGAACCCAAATAGGGTGATCAAACTTGCAGTTATCTCCAAACTTACAGGTTCTAGTAAGCATATAGTGCGTGCAGTCCTTTTCTCCAGGCCTTTGCGGATAAACAGGCAAATTGCTTGCGCTCTGGAATCTAGGGCGCTTGGCCAAAGAATCAGAAGAAAACCAAGCCTCATTTTGCCCAACCATGTGGGCACCCAGAACAGAATGGTTGTAGAGAGCTATAGTAGTTGATATAAAACCACAAATGTATGTGTTACTAAATAACTTCAAATAATTTTAGAATAAAAACATATATTTGCTAGAAAATAAAGGGATGGAATTATTATAAAAGATAATATATACAAAATACGGCATATGATACAGATTATAAAATGAAACTATGAGATCTATTGATTTCAAAGAAAGACAAAGATAGAGAGACAGAGACAGCAAAACAACATATAAGAAATTGTCATAGTCAAAGTTTTTTCAAAAAAAATAAAATTATATATATATATATGTATTACTAGGAAACAAAGACTATACATGTAGGAGGATCAGGAATTCTCATGATTGGAAGAATTAATAAGATCTAAGAAATATTTGGCATCAGCATAGATCGTCAAAGACAGCCCATGAAAAGACTTTCACCCAAACAAAGGCTAGGCTATTATATGGCTCCATTCCAAGCTAATCACTTTAAGGATAGATGGATTTATAAATATAAAAAAATAGAGCCTACTTTCCTTAAGGATATGTATCTCCTCCAATCCACAACATCTACAAATTCAATCTCAACATTATAATCAACTTCATAAATAAATAAATAAAAAACATGCCTCAAAAGAGCAATGATACTCATCCAAAGAAGACAAAAATAATGATAATGAGCAAATGGCATCATTGATCTCCCACTCTGGCAATATAATATATAGATATCAAGGATCATTCCATAAAGTACCACCTTCTCTATAGCGCTTCATGCTGTTCATTTTGTAAGAGACAGCACTCCAAAGTGAAAGCTCTAATCCTAGGCAGAACTCATCCTCCAAATTGAAGTTACGGGGGAAAAAAAAAATCAACCTGTATGTTCTTGAAAGAAAAATACTAAGTGTGAACACAAAACAAAACAATTCCAACTTCCAAGAGACGGGCACTCAATGAAGAGGGTTAAAACAAAAAATAGCGGTATCGGCGGAAAGACTGGCAAATATGTGTGATAGATTTCATCAAAGAACAATGAGCACCGAGCATGCTGTAATGCATTGGATCTCCTCAATTCACACAAACCAGCAGCAGTAGGATAAGAACACAGAATAAAGGAAAATATAACTCAGCAAGCAAAGAGAAAGATATTTGATTAAAGGAAAGCTCAAATAATTACAAGATAAACATGGCATCTGGGAGGTCAGACTCTCCCACTAATTTTATTCACTCAATAATTTTCTGGATTAAACTCTCTCCCCCTAGACCCCTTTCTTTTTATAGACAAGAATCACTAACAGAAATATTCTCCTCTGCTGACACCTTTTGTCCCTCACTGATTATTCCCTTTACTTCTGTGATACTCATCATTCTCAGCTGTTTTCTTCTTTTTGCCACGCCTTGCATATGTCAGCACTATTGGAGGCCTCCCCCTACCTTGATGTGTTTATAAATGTCTGAAAACCAATTTCGAAGTCCACCAGGGATAGCCTTAGCCAGGAACTCAAACAAGTAACATTAACATTTGCAATAGTATCTCACCCACTTGACTATCTTTGCTTTATAAATACCTTGTGCTGCACTCCGCCCACCCCCGAAGGCAATCATATTAGACCACGGTTCAAAAAATCTAAGTACCTAAACCCCAATCGACCATAAGACTAAAAGGTTTTGCTAACTGCCAAGTGCTTTCTAGACTTTTATCCAGTCCATCCTATCCCTAAAGTTTCAATCTTGTACATGTAGGTTGAGAAAATCTAAAATCTATATATCCTAAAGTCTAAACACATCCAATAATGTCTACACTAGTACGAAATATACAGCTGATTCACTAATGTGTCATCATAGTTCAACACAGGAAATGTGATACAAGGATAACACCTATCTTTATCAACACCCTCCGAGCTCTTCAAAGACTTCAACAGAGACTCTCCTATCTCCATCGGGCTTCCTTTTACCAAATAGTTTCTATGCCACTTTCTTGTTTTTTATGAGGGATTACACCATGTCAGTTAACCTCCTCTTTAATCTCATAGCCCCACTTACCTATAGTAACCCTCATGTCAGTTAAACTCCTCTTTAATCTCATAGCCCCACTTACCTATAGTAGCCAATACTCCTCTTCCTTCCCAATTTCAGATTTTCTTTTTAATAGAAGAAAACACCTTCATACATATAGGTTTTGGTTTGTGGGGATATGTCGGCTATATTGAGCATACTGCCTGGGACGAAACTATCACATGGCTCAGACATTTTCTTGCCAGATATTTGTGACCGTAAATATTCATTTTTGACTAAACAAGACATATCTTGCAATTAAGTAAAGGAAAAAGCTATAGGTAGCATCCTAAAATTTGAGTATTGACCAAAATATGCACCCAAATCACATACAAGTACCTAGTCCAATAGTCCATTAACATAACCTAAGAGCATAACCAATGGTTGCTCTATAGTTTGAGGTCATTGATTATTCTATTACTTTCTCACTCTTCCACCTACCCACCATATTTTCTTTTTCCTCCAATTCCTTCTTTGCTCCTCTTTTTCTTGGTCCATCATGAAGAGGTGGGCATCAATTTTTTGCCTAATTTTTTTCTCTCTCCAAATAAACTAATAATACTTTTACACTCTCTCTCCTCGTAACCCACAAGCAGGGCAACCACTGGGAGTACTCTAAATATGTAAAGTGAAAATAACAATAGATCTGATGGGACCCAAAAAAAAGAAAACAACTTTCATGCATCCAATCTGTTACAAACCCATACCCCAGTCTAAAAACTCAAGAAGGGAAGGGTATATAGCATTGCAAGAGACAACCATATATATTCCAAGCTAAAACTAAAATGCCTTGCTTTTGGTAAAAAAAAAAAAAAAAAAGTTGCTCAAATCTATATTTGCAAGCAAGAGAAATAACAGGTCAATGTCAACAAATAGTCATTTTGGTCACAGCAGACACAAAGCAGATATCTAATCAAAAGAACAAAGATTAAACACAACATTTCAGATGACCCCCGATAATGGAATTAAAACTCTCCCTTTCTGTTATAGAGCGTCCAACCTGTAACGGATTTTGGATTCATTGTTACGCGCAATCTCGTTATGGAGAGCCACAATAGAAATCACATACTTCTTGCCGCATTGTACGTTACATAACGTGAAATCGCCGTGTCAAAACGTTTTTATCCCCGTTATATCCGTTCTTTTAAAAAAAAAAGCCAAAAATTTTTTATTTATTAATCATATAGCTGATGGAACATAATATTTGAAAGATTTGATTATATTATGTGGTAATAATGCTTCATAAACTAAAACAATGCAAATAAAGCTAGAACATATTAATACGAATTTTGTGAAAAAATACACGCCATGTCGCACGCAATCTGTTCCATTTATCCGTTACAAGCCGCTTCCGTGACTACACAAACGACACCGCGATCGCGAACGGAAACGCATCCGCGGTTTTTTTTTTCCTTGCCACCGATAACAAATTACAACTTAGTACTTACATGAACAAACTAAAGCAAATAAGCAGAAATCATATTGGCTCTAACGTTCATGCTTTCACCTTACTACCATTCTTATTATTTACAATAAAAGCCAAGGAAAAAGGTCAATTTTAGTAACCTAATCTAGCCGAGTCTCCCCATCCAAAAAATAAAGTGAAAAAAGCATAATTAAACCAATTGAAGCAAAACTCAAAATAACCATTAGCCTACCACCTATGTAAAATTGACAATCATGGAATTAAAACTCAGACATTATGTCACATAACAAATTTTGCACTTGTCTTTCCGTTACATCACTCCACCATAAAAATCACGACTTTCTTGTCGTGTCATTAGTTATGTAACGGTCACTTACCAATTCGCATAAAAAAGCATACTTATGACATTTGCCACCCTCCAAAGAAGCAGTTTTACTATTACATCTCTAAAATCACTTCGCAAGAGCTCAGCTACTTGTAACAAGTCTAAGCTATAAAATTCTTGAACTTTTAAATAACCGCTCAAGAACAATAACAATAAAATGGAATCAATATACAGTATACTTACAAGAAACTCTATCATCATTGAAATCTCCCATACCAGTCCCTAACCAGTATACTTCATAAAAATTATAATATGCAACACACAACACCATTAGGAGATGTTCCGATGTGAGGTACGGATAATTTTAATTGACAATGCATAGATGGGAATGACTTAATGGGTTATTGATAATGCACCACCATTTGAGCGTGCAACATGTCATACAAGCTCCGAGATAGCCTCAAGCTAAGAAAGATAGCCTCAAGCTATGAACGATAGCCATTGTGAAGACTCATGCCCTGATCCCCTTTTATTTGACAGTTGACAATCCCAACCATATCCTGTCCAAACTTCATTTCGAATAGCAGGGATACAGGACAACTTCAATCCTAGCCATCAAGAAAATGCTCAACATAGTTAAAAACAAGGTGATCTCAGCAACAAGTCAACAACTGTTCAAGTATTGTATCCTCAAAATCACCTATTTGAAGCATTTAATGCTAAGTTATCACAACTCTACGGAAAAACAAGCTAGTGACAACCCAATTAACCCGTTTTTTGCATGTCCCATAAGTTGCTCCTATTCCTCTATGCAGATACCAAATAGCTTCATCTAGCTAATCTAGTTTATCTCTTGCAATAACTTATCCATATGTAACTTATCCAATATATTCCAAAAGCAACTTATTTTTCGACTCTAGGATCACAAAAGAATTGACAATTTTACAACTCCAATCATCCAATGTACTTTTCAAATGAACCAAAGTTGTTCAAGAACCAAAAAAAAAACTACCCCAAAACTTGGCATTCACCTCATCACTCGTCAACCCTAGTAATACCCAACACCCAAACATTGTCAAATCTCAAGGGAAAGATATCCTAATTAAAGTGAATAACTTGGAAGACATGAAGGCAGTATTACAAAGCAACCAGAAAACCCTATTAAATAAGGGTAGCGATGCGAACATTTGATCTAGCTCTCGACTTAATTCAGTTCCTAACATAACTAAACAATCATCATTGGCACAAAGAATACTACTGAACAAACCAATAGCGTACTCTGTATACAATTGAAAAGCATATAGATTAGAAACAAATAGTATCAGCAACAGTAGCTAAATTCTCGAATAGTTTTCGCCAATTCAACTAATTCGGAAAGAACATTCGCACGTAAACATTGTCGAACATCAATTGATCCAAATTCAGTACAACTCTCAAACCCTAGACAATGCACAAAGCTGAAAAAAAAACAGAATCAACAAAACGACGCCTAACCTTCAGAGGGGCGCTTCCTGTAAGCAGAAAACACGTCAAAAGAAGGCCAAAGAGAGGTGGAAGTAGCCGTTGGAACGATGCTTCTAGAAGCAGCGGTCAATCCATGGGTGTCAGAGTAGGAGAGAGAGCGGCGAACAGATTCAGAAGGAGAGTCAGATGAGAGAGAGTGAGGGTCGGGAAAAGAGGAAAGGTAGCGGGAAGAGCTTAGAAGCGAAGGTGGTTCAGCAGGGTAGGTGGTATTAATGGCGGATCTTGTAGAGGGGTTGTAGATGTTTGAAAGTGAGTTTTGGTGACCGTTGTAAAGTTGATTCGCCATTGTTGAATGCTTGATAGTTTAATTTGAAGAAGGGTCGATGAAAAAGATGAATTGAAGTAACAGGGTATTCATACTAGTTGCTACTTGCTAGCCCCTAGTGGAGATGATTGCTAGTGGAACTTGAGCGAAGTTTATTATAGGTAGGGATGCCAATTGGGGGTGTTTGGCTCAGACTACCTGCCTTAGATTCGTTAGGTTTAGATACTTTAGATTCATATTTAGCGGGTTCATGGGTTCTAACTAAGTTCTAAATGACTTTTTTTTAGTTTTAAGTTTTAATCACATTTTTGAATATATGTAATTAAAAAGTTTCACCTGAATAAATATAGGTCCTACATTCATGATTTAATCATTATCTAAACAAAGATTTAAAAATTAACTCGTTAGATCTTAAGATGTTACAAGTTACAAATCTTAGACTGAGTTACAACACTAACGAGTTCACAAAATCACAACTCATAAAACCTTAGAGTTTAGGTAAAAAAAATCTCTAATATGTAAATAGATATGCGGGTCGGGTCTAGCATATGTGGACCCGACGCATGCTCTCCGGGACTCAGACCCGACTAAGACCTATTGGGTCTAAAATTTATGAACCTAGACCCTTTTATAAATGGGTCGGGTCCTAATGGGTCTAGGTCGGGTCCAACACTCGTTGCCATCTCCAATTATTGGTAGGGACTCCATGGATGGCAATTTAGTTTGGATTCATTCCTAGTTCGCTCTGATTTGAGGGAAAAATCCGCTCCAAGTCCGAAGAAAAATAAAGTTCTAATCCGAATCCTTTAAACAATCCGACTCCGAGTGGAAAGAAGGTGGCAATCGGATCCTACAAAAAATCCGACTAATCCTATCTGACTTCGACTTTTTGCTTTTTTTTGTTGTTGATATATAGATAAGACTAAAGACTTTATCCGATTTCATTTAGTCGCAACAAAGAGTATTACAAGGGAGACGTAAAATTTCCTTTTTGTTGTAATTAAACAAAAAAGTATATGAGACATTTATATATACATCATATCACTACTTTTTACTTATGTAATAAACATGTATTTGGTTTAGTATATTAAGTATAAATTATTGTTATATGATTATTAAAGACAATGAGGCTGAAAAAAGAAGGAAAAAAACTTGGATTCAGGTCGGAGTCGGGATCTGATGTCGAATTTGAATGTCAGATCAGAGTCGCACAAGTCAGGTGTCAGAGCTGGATGCGAATTGAACATTCGACCTATAGTGTCGGAGTCGGAGTACGCATAATCTGCTTTGAGTTTGACTCGTTGTCATTCCTAATTAGGGGCATATAGTCACAGACAAGACAATATTTTTCTTGAGATCATCAAAAAGAAGGAGAAATCTTTGGTCATACCGTAAGATAGTTAGTTTAACGGACAAACAAGGCCCGAGCGTGTGTAATAAAGCATAAAAGGCCACTCACACTACCATACCCTAAGAAATTATGCCTACGCCACTATTTCCTAACGTTTTCACCTATAACATTAACTTTTACCCCAAATACAGTAACTAATAGAGAATCATAACTTTTAAACCAAAATAATAACTATTAGAAGTCATACTATTAATCAAAAAAGCACAACTACTAACCATAAAACTATAGCTCTTAACTGAAAACCATAAATACACCAAAATACCATAACTGTAAACCCATTATAACAACTTTTTAATCCAAACCTATGATGTAATCCCCCGTAATTTTATGAATTTTATAATATCTTCGAGTTTGCCTACTTGAAAGTTTTGAAAGAGAGTTTTCTTGAAAGTCTTGTTTTCGTGCCCAAGTTTCGGGACGAAACTTCTTTTAAGAGGGGTAGACTGCAATCCCCCGTAATTTTATGAATTTTAGAAATATATTTAAAGTATATTTATAAATGATTTTAATATTTTATGAGTCGATTTATTTTAATGTTTGCTTATTTTGAGAAGTTAAAAGAGTTTTATGGTTTTTATTTCTTAAATTAGTTAAATGTTTCATTAAGTGGAACTTTAATTATTTAAAGAGTAGTATTTAAAGTATATTTAATTATTAAATTAAGCTTATGGGTTGAGTAGTCCAATTTGTAGCCTTTTGAGCCCATTTGAAAGCCAAAAGGAGTAATTCTTTCCTAATAAGACTCTTATTCTTATGTACTCCTAATTGTACTAGGATTAGGAAAAGGGAACCTACAAATACTTCATTAAACCTCCCATGATTCATATTTTCAGATTTGACTTTTGCTTTCCACTAAGAGTTTGTCTTGTAAGAGACCGCCTACTTTTAAACTAAAATTAAGCAATGGTAAGCCCAATATTGAAAAGAGAATAAGCCCAATAGTGACTAGGTTAATTTTCTTTCGGTGACTAATTTAATCCATTTAGTGACTAAGTCTATTTTTATATTATAATTAGACCGTCTCTTTTAATAATTTTTCTTCCACTAATCTTCTTTCCTCTTTCCATCCCTTCACTCGTTTTTTCTCTCACCCGAATTTGATTGTCTAGATTTCTCATAGTTACATTTATTTTTAGCCAAAACTTCCTTCTGAGAAATTGTAGATCTCGAAAAGTTATTGAACTTAGGCTCAAGAATCACTCGATTATGATTATTATTCTATCAGTTATAAACTCTGCAAGTTTCGCAATTTTGCTGTCATATTTCACTCGCGATTTCGATATTTCACTCTTTTTCTCCCTTTTCTTTTCATTATTTTCCTCTTTTTCTTATATATTGATTTCATATATATTGATTTAATATTTCTAAGTATTGTTTAAAGATTGTATCTTTAATTATTTCAGATTATATGTTTCATATTATTAACACTAGGGGAAAAATGGAAGGGCTGCGGTGCAAGGGTTGTGTTTTTCTAAAAACGCATCCCTTAATAGTGAAGGGCTGCGCTTTTTAAAAAAACGCAGCCCTTAATAGTGAAGGGCTGCGCTTTTTGAAAAAACGCAACCCTTTAAGTAACAAAAGGCTGCGTTTTTTTTTAAAAAAAGCAGCCCTATACAATTAATTCTTGCGGGCTAATGGGCTTACTCTACTTCACACCTAACCCTAACTCCTCTTTCTTCACTCTTCGCTTCTCAAAAAAAACCACCACCACTCTCCTTTCCACTTCGCTTCTCAAACCACCGCCACCACCACTCTCCTTTCGATATATAATAATGCTACTGCTGGTCAGGTTTAATTATTAACCTTCTCAAACCACCGCCACCACCACTCTTGCTCCTCCCTTCTTCTTCCACTTACGTTATGCCTGATGTTATGGCTTATACGACCTTGATTTCAGCACTGTGTAAAGGGAATCGGGTAAACAAAGCTTCTGAATTATTCAAGGGCTTGAAGAGTAAGGGAGAATTGATTGATAAAGCTATATATGGTGCACTGGTGGAAGGTTTTGTTGCTGATGGCAAGGTTGGTTCAGCCCTTGACCTTTTAAAGGATATGATGGATTCTGATTATAGGGCGGATATGTTGATCTTTAATTCCTTGATACATGGTTTATGTAATTTGAAGCAGCTTGACAAGGCTTATAAGCTTTTCCAAGTAACAGTTAACCAGGGCCTCCAACCAGATTTCACAACTGTGAATCCTATGTTGGTGTCTTATGCTGAATCAAGAGAAATGGATGATTTCTGCAATTTGCTTGTGCAGATGCATAAATTAGGATCATCTGTTTTCGATGGCCTTTCTAAATTTTTTTCTTTGATGGTTGAAAGGGAAGAGAGATTGCCTTGCACTTTGGAGGTATTTGGAGATTTGAAAGGCAGAGGCCATTGTAGTGTTTCAATATACAATATTCTTCTGGAAGCTCAATACAAGAGTAAGCAGGCAAAAGAAGCGTTGTCCCTCTTCACAGAAATGAAAGCTTCAAACTTTGCACCAGATTCAACAACTTATAGTCATGCAATTATGTGTCTTGTTGATTTAGAGGACGTTAGAGAGGCATGTCTATGGTATAATAAAATCAAGGAGATGGGTTCTATTCCTTCCATTGCAGCTTATTGCTCTCTAGTAAACGAGTTTGCAAAATTGGAGAGATTGATGCTGCAATTTCACTAGTACATGACTGCCTGGCTAACGTTACAAGCGGGTCTATGGAGTTCAATTTTTGGGGTTTGTATGTGAAATGGGTTTAAATATTGCTAATATGAAGTGGGGTTTTGGATTAGCAGAAGTAAGTTTTGATTTTGTATTAATTTTATCAGTTTGGTAGTAGTTTTTGTTATTATATATAAATGTCAGTTTGTGATTTTGTTATAATTTTATCAGTTTGGAATTGATTTTGTGTCAATTTTGACATAAAAATGCAAAAAAAAAAATATTTTTTTTTTGGGACCAAAAGGGTTGCGGTTTTGGGCTAAAACCGCAGCCCTTCTATATTAAAAGGGTTGCGTTTTTGGGCCTCAACCACAACCCTTCACAATGAAGGGTTGCGGTTTAAAAACGCAGCCCTTTCGTTTTTTCCCACTAGTGTAAGCAAAAAAAATTCAGATTTAATGTTTTATGTTCAAGGGGAGATTTAAATACTAACGTCTTGATTTTTGAGGTTTTAAAAGCCTATGTTAGTAGTGCCATATTAATTGGATCAGTGACGCCTAGTGAAATAACCATCAAACCCCCTAAGATATAAAGTAACAAGGGTAGTGGCACTAGAAGTGGAAAAAGGATAAAGGGTGAGAGAGAGAAGGCAATTGAGCAACATCAAAAGAAAAAGAGGTTATGCAGCACTTGTGGAGAGCTTGGATACAATGACCTTCGAAATTGCCCGTCAAAGATACCTTCATGATCTAAGGTAACTAGAAACTCATATTTATTCTGATTTTATTGATTTCTATTATGTTTACCGGTCCTTGAATGCTACTTTTACTTGGTTCACATTAATTATGAAGAAGATGATAATGCTGATCTCTTGAACCCTAGTAGCACATATGCTGAGAAATAGGCTCATCTGTCAGACATAATGGAAGTGCAATTGGAGCCCTAGAACAGATATCTATTAAGAAACCTGATTTTTTTTTTCATGCTTATACAAACTTGTAAACAATTTTGCCTGCTATGTCAAACAAAAAGAAAAAAGGAAAGATACGTTGTGATATAGGACAATAGATGGAGATAGCAAGTAGCAACTCCATTTGGAGTGGGAAAGGAGTTTTACTTGTTAAATGTTCATGGTATATTTTAGCTAAAATATAACTAATGGTGGCTAAAAATACATCACCACTAGCTTAAAAGTACATCAAGAGTGGATTAAAAGTACATCATTATTTTATGAAAAGTCCAACAAGGGATCCATCTATATTTTTCATGTTCTCAAGTAGCTTAAAATCAACCCAAGACCAAACACAAACATGACTGTTTACCCGAATTGTCAGCTCTAAGCGAAACCAACAACCAACTGCTGCTTCGAAGTTATTGATCAGACTCATACGGTTACGAAGTTGTCTCAGCTTGTTCCTGATCACAAGACCTTTTTCAAAGTTGTTGTGTCCCTCAAAAACCAGGTTAATTATTCTACTCTTATTCATTTATAACAACGGAAATCAGTTTTTACAGACTTTTCCTAGAAACACTTTAGGTTGATGTCAATATATAGTCTTCCACTAACTTCCATTTTATTGCTAAGAGTGCTAATAGAAGAGCAGTTAAGTGGGTCTAGCTTGATCTTTGAAGGAGAGGATGTAGTTAAGAGTGCTAATAGAAGAGAAGTGTTATGTGGCCAAACAGTCACCTAAGGGTTATAAACTATAGAGGCTGCATAGAGTAAGGGATGCACTTCTTATGGAGGAAGCAATTTCAATTCATCAAACTTGTTGTCCTTTAAGTGTTCATGGGCTATAAACTATAGAGGCTGCATAGAGTAAGGGATGCACTTCTTATGGAGGAAGCAATTTCAATTCATCAAACTTGTTGTCCTTTAAGTGTTCATGAAATCGTGATAGCTGACAAGTTAGTTTCAAGGGTGATGGTTTTGGGCTATGTTGAAGCATCACTGCTTCAATTAACAGCAAAACAGTTCTATCTAGCTAATGTGTTACCGAAAATATATCAATATATTTGCTTTTCATTTAATATTTATAAAAGTAGTAGTTATGTTGATGCCTAATGAGTCCTTATCACGTATCATATTTTCCTAGCTCCTGGTAGTAATTATATTTGTTTGGAATAATATAATAGAGTCAGGGCTTTTGCCTTCTGTCTATTTTTTTTTCGCCCCTATTTTTTTTCATAGGATGTAAGTGTCGAAACTTAAATGTTTTGGTACCTTCTATCATGTTGTTTCAGTTGTTTATGTTTATTAGAAAATAAAAAGAGGATATCAGTGGTTAGTTTGGTTGTTTGAAAGTTGTTTTCTACAAGGATTTTGAGTATATTCTCTTGGGAAGCAAGTAAATTCTTTATGGCACCTGGTTTCTGATCATCCATCCACTTTAAAAGAGATCTACCAAACTTCCGCAAAGATAATATGTAGTTGAAATATTCCTTAATTTAGATGATTAAAATTAGAAAACTATAACTTAAACTTTGTTATAATTTGTTCATGAATCATAGGAATGGCTAATAAGTTATAAGATTGTGCAGGATCGAACACCTTGAATGTACTGATGGGATCATCGATTGCTTGAATGTACATCAGAGATGGCTTCAATGTACATCATTGACGGCTTCAATGTACATCATTGACGGCTTCAATGTACATCAGAGGGTATATAATGGGAGATGTCTTGCTTGCAACAGAAGGAAGCGTTGGTACTTTTTTTGTGGGTATACAAGTGGAGATTACAGTTTGTTTTTGAAATATACAGCAATCAACAACTTTTTGGTATATGTGCCTTTGTCAAACTTGAAATGAAACGCAACTTGTTATATGCTACGGTTTTAAGCATATCTTATTTTTCAAGAGTATGCTTGGCTTAAGAATATGCTTGTTGGCTTGATCTGAATGACAAACAATGCTCCTAACACATCGATCACGTCTGTTTCCTTTTATTCTTTGCACTTGTGGTAAGAGATATTTTGAAAGTACTTAGTATGTACAATAAAACATAGCTATATAAGATCTTGTCAGATTTATATCGATATTGTATATTCAAAATGCGGATCTCAAAGTTTTTAATACTCATACCAAAATATGAACAGTTAAATATGTGTATTTGGAGATTGGAAACACACCAAATGATGCAATAATAATTCAAAATTATTGAAGTACTTCAAAGATGGAGTTCTTATGTTTTAGGAATCTCTTTCGTTTGCGAACTAATTATATTGTTAACCAAAATCACATTGTTCATTTATCTATAGAAACTAAACTAGTATGATATTCATTAGATGTGGTAAAATAGTAATTTAAGGCTTTTATGATATTCGTAAACAATGTTCATAAGGATGCATGAGTTTCGATCAGGCCTTAGGGGCAATGATATAGGAGGAGAGCTATTGGCTTTTATAGGTTAATATATATATATGCGTTATCAAAACACCTAATATTATAATGAAAAGGTGAAGTTACTTAATTGGTATAGTAAACGATGACTTAACTCTTGTGAGATTACATGAATGGTTAAATTGAAGGGAAAAAGATTCATATTTTTTTTTTAACAAGACTCTCTTTAGAGAATTTATCTGCCTACTAATATAGAGCTTATTAAGTAGTCTTTACTTCTTACATAATAACGATTTTCACAGTTTTTTGGTATATAATTAGAGATATAAATGATTAAATTTACATACTCGTAAATATAATAACCGTAGAAGTTAAAATAAAACATCTATTTAAAAAGATGGAGTAATTTTTCACGCAATATAAGGATTCGTAATAGATTATTTCACCCGGCGGATACTTGCTCCTCTCAACACATTTATGAGGACAGTAGTTGCATTGCCAAGCCACTTGGGAATGGTAACTTGTAGTCAACTATTAATATACACCATCAATGGCTCGAAAAGTTTTAGTTGATGTTCTATATTAATTACTAGACTATCTAAATTTTTTCGCACTAATTTTTTCTCTGCTAAGCCTTTTTTATATAAATGATCATTAGCAACAACAGAATTAACCAAGAAAAATCGAAAGAACATCACTTATAGCTTGAATGTACATCACTGATGGTTTGAATTGACATCACCGCTGACTTGAATGTACATCACCAATTGAAAGCATAACTACCGGAAGACAATGAAATTTTAGTCAAGAATCATACTCCATGCTATAAGTATGAAAACCATAATATTTCTTACATAGACCAACCTGTATTATGACAATTCATGCACAACCAAAATTCTCAAAAATAAAGGCTTATACACAATCAAAACTCTTTATTCCCTTGGGCAATACAAATTCTTTCGAATTTCTCACTCATTTCATCGCTTTAGCATTCTTTAACATAAGTTGTTTGACCACGTTGGGGTCATCCTTCAAGATCTCACAACAATACTTGGCTCTCAAAGTTTTCAGAAAATGAGCCTAAAATAAACATATATTTTATTAGCTTTAGCATCAAATATAAGTAGGAAACAAAACTTAAAAGAAAATTTCTTACATTGTTTCTTAAGCAAATATCCCTGTGAAGAAGTTCTGTGCGCCATATATATTTCTAAGCACCTCATTACATACACACCACTATCAACATCATCATGTTCATTTGATCTCCATTGAATCTTGATTAGCTTTAGATCGAAATTCAATACCTTTGTAGCTCTTGGATCACCATTTGACTCCAAAAAGTTAGAAAATGCCCTAGCCTACAAACACACATTATTAATACTATTCTAAACTATGTTCATAAAAAGAACATAGTAGTTGAGATGAACATCAATAAAGTACCAATATTATCGCATATCTGTCATAATTTCATTCAATATTCCCGTAAGCATCCTTTGGTCAATAATATCAATCTTGAAATGCTTAAAGTTAAAACATAACAATACATAAAAAACCATCTTGAAGAATAGGACAGAAGACCTG
The DNA here is from genome assembly GCF_026745355.1 of Beta vulgaris subsp. vulgaris. Classification (NCBI taxonomy): domain Eukaryota; kingdom Viridiplantae; phylum Streptophyta; class Magnoliopsida; order Caryophyllales; family Amaranthaceae; genus Beta; species Beta vulgaris. The sequence goes on from NC_079203.1 coordinate 26,806,531, forward strand.
CAATAAGACAATATGTGATTTAGCACTCAACACCTAAATTACTTGACAAGATAAACATTCACCACCTGATAAAAATAGAAATGGTGCTAATTCACAAGAAAAATGATTTTCCATGAAAAGACATATTCTAAGGAAAAACACGGTTGTACATTAGTTTTCGTTTGTTTGAATCCTCGCATGAAAAGTTTAGAGAGTAGATAAAGGGCATAAGAAAAAAGAAAGCTAAATAATAGGGAGGAAGATGTGGCATTCCTTGAGATAGCTAAGGAAAAACACAATTGTACATTAGTTTTCGTTGTTTGAATCCTCGCATGAAAAATTCAGAGAGTAGATAAAGGGGATAAGGAAAAAGAAAGCTAAAAAATAGGGAGGAAGATGTGACATTCCTTGAGATAGCTCATGTTTTACCTAAGTATAAAGTATAAAGTATCCATACTATTATAAGTATGTTGATACCTTATATGGCAGAACAACACGTGAAATAGATTATGAGAAGTTCCCATAAAATAGCCAAGTGCAGAATCTCTGACGCATTTACTAATGATCCGCATGACTGCATCTAATACTATTAGCTGTTAGACCAATCAATCCCTATTTCTCCCCACAGTTGATTTCTAATATTCGGTTTCAGGATACGAAATGAGAGTATTAGACCCTTATTTTCATAAAATTATTTAGGCACTACCTTCATCTGCCCAAGAGAAGAAAGAATCATCATTAAGGTGTTCAGTGTTTGATCTGTTTTTCCAGGTGCTAGTGATCTTTTGCCTGTGGAAAGCACATACTACATCATCAGGGCTGAATTATTGTTATGATCAGATATGACATCTGTGACATCCATCCATATTAAGGCCTTCTCACTTTGATGTGTCTTTTAAGAGGGTTACATACCAGCTCCCCCATATTTTCTCCTAAAAGAGACAGGTCTTTTCAGGATCAGCAAAAGCCCTCGATATACATAGGAGACTTTACACATATTGAGGGACATCATCATCCAACAACCTTCCATTAAATAGATTACTATGGAAAACATATATGCCTTATGATATGAGTTGACTATATATCAAGTGTCAGAAATTAAGGCAGAGTGCAAAAGCTTGCATTGCTTGTTTACATGATTACATCAAGAAAGACAATATAGATAGCCTACTATTTGTAAGGTACAGACAACACTAGCAGGTTCTCCTTCAATATTTCGCCTGTTTGACATCAGAATTCAGAAATTCTGAATCTGATGCAAGGTTCAAGCCTTAAACAAAAACATACAATTATCAATATCAAAAGATATTCATAATAGGAGGCTAGTAAAGTATCTATTGTCATGTTCAAGGTCACTAAAACTACTTGTCTATTGTTAAATATTTTCACCTTCCTATGGGACAAATAAATTGACTAAAGAATCAAGAAAAGGCGACAAATATGGAATTTTACGGCTACTATTTCCTTTGTAAGATTTAGTTTCTAGCATCTTTCTCAACTGCTCATTTCCAATTAAGTCATATATTACGATACTTGAATTCTAGTATATAATGGACAAAGTTAACATGGCTCTTTACAGTGGATGGCTGAAGTGATTCTTTATCTATTATGAAACAAAAAATAAAAACTTTTTGTGCATTTGTTTAAGAGTAGTTTTCGTTTGTTTGAATCCTCGCACGAAAACTTAAGAGAGTAGATAAAGGGGATAAGGAAAGAGAAAGCTAAAAAATAGGGAGGAAGATGTGGCATTCCTTGAGATAGCTCATATTTTACCTAAGGCTCTTTTTACCTCTTCAATAAATAGATCGCTTAATCACCTTCCCTTCCTACTAAACCCCCATCTAGTGATGTAATTGTCACTATTATAAGGCACCAATACTTGAATAATTGAATCTCTAATTTTTACAAAATCACTCACATACATTTGTTGAACCTTTTATATAGCGCAATAATAGTATAGAAAATATCATAAGTTAAGAACTATAATATTACACAAGAAGCATGAAGAGAAAACTCATTTACATGCACCAGTAGATCACTTCAAGATACAAAGATTGATAAGATAGAGATGGCAAGAAATATGCATCAACCACCTAAACTCCATGCCAAATGGCTTATATGATATTCGTAAACAATGTTCAAATTAGCAATGGCTGAGAAAGACTAAATAAGCTCAAACTATAAAATTCAGCTCATACAAAAATTGCTTGAATGATTTTTTTTACATGAAATCATATTAGTAAATCAAACATCTAGAAATAATATAAAAAAACTGATCAACGATGCTAGGCAAGTGGCAATAATTGTTGACAAATTTTAAGCATATAACTATATAAGTGTCAGTGTACAAGTAACTTCTTGTAGTTGAAGAGCTCAATAATATATAGTAATTTGAGCCCAACCAGTTGACCAACTCAAACTTGAGCTTCGTTAGAATCTGACTTCAGTAGCTGCCTAATTAATTAAAAGTATCAAAGCTATTAATGCAATACCTTCTGATGCGTATGAGGAGCATCATGTTCGAAAACGTAGGTCACTGTTGGCCAGACAGTGCCAACCACTGAGCGAGACTGTGCCAGAGTCCTAGTTCTGTTAGGATTCAATGTATTTTAATTGCTTTATGAGTTTGAGTGATAAAGGAATCCTATTATACGTAGGAGACTAATTCCTTATCATTGAGTCTTAGTAATTATCTTAAAATAGGCGTGTGTTATGATAAGTTTTGGTTGTTATTTATTTTATCCTTAAGATAAAGATAGATAAGTTTGTTAGTGTTATCTTTTAAGCTTTACTAGTCTATAGGTTTAGGAAACTTGTAGTATAAATATAGTTTCGGCCATCATAATAAAAGAAGTTGTTTTTTGTTTAAAGATTAAACGTAAGTTTATGATTGATTTTGGACGTACTTAATTCCAAGATTTTATTGTTTTTAGAGAGTGAATCTAAATACAAGAACCTTAGATTTAGGCGAGTGAAACCTAAAACTAAGCGAGATTTGCGTGAGTTAGTGAGTGAAGCTAATAAACCAATCTCAAATCCTTTCCTAATTCAAGTTTAAGGTGAGTGAAGCCCTAAAAGTGAATCAGAACCCTTAGTGAAGAAGAGTGGAGGTTATTTGAAGCTAAGCAGATTTCCGTTGCGGAATCATATCAAGTGGTATCAGAGCAAGGGTCACCGTGGGGCGCGTGAGGCGCGTGTACGTTGAATTTCGATTTTTTTGTTTGTGGAAAGCTAACATACAAGTACATCGTGTCAAAATTTCAGCCTATCCAGCAGTAACGAAGTCGCAGTAAACGAAAACATTGGAGCAAATTTCTGTTTTTGGGCAGATTACATACTGTGAGTAAAATAAAAACTGCATTCGATTGGATTCTTTTTTTTGATGAAATTTGGGTCGAGTGTTCAGGACACATAGGGGTATATTGTGACAAAATTTCATGAATTTTCGAGGTGTTTTACTTATGTTTAAGATCTCAATTCTGAGTGAAATTTTAGGTTAGTTTACTGAAAAATTTCAGTCGGTTATTGTTGTTTGGTTCATATGGATAAATTTGATTTAACATATTGAGCCTCGAACAAGCTCTTGTACGTATGCAAGAAGCCGGTGCAAGAGTTAAATTTTTGATGCAACAATATAAGGAAAAACTCCAGGAAGAAAAACAACAACTTCTTGTTGTTGAAGATGAACAAAAGAGCGAAAATTTGCCTGTGAATTGTATGAAAATGGAATCTGAAGCGAATGAGTTTGATGCCGAAACCCTCGATGACTGTTCAGAAATTGGTGAGGCAATTGTCAGCCATTCAGCGTGTGTGATTACAACAGTACATGAGGATAGCAAGCATGAAGATGTTTCACTTGTTGATCATGCATATACACAAGCGAATTTTGAATCCCAGTTGCATATACACAGCCGTAAAGAACATGTTATTCATTAAGAACAAATCTCATATTCTATTAAGTTGCTTGACCATATTAGCTTTGATGCTTTGGATTTTATGGTTTCACATACAGTTTCAGGATCATATTATGCATTTCAAGTCCAACTTATGTTCACGAGTTTTGTACGCCGTATTTGGATGATTTCATGGTTACCTTGGAACTTGAGGACAAGTTCTTTTCAAGAAGGAGAGTATGATGCGTATGAAGAGCATCATGTTAGAAAATGTAGGTCACTGTTGCCAGACAGTGCCAACCACTGGCGAGACTGTGCCAGAGTCCTAGTTCTGTTAGGATTCAATGTATTTTAATTGCTTTATGAGTTTGAGTGATAAAGGAATCCTATTAGACGTAGGAGTCTAATTCCTTATCATTGAGTCTTAGTAATTATCTATAATAGGCGTGTGTTATAGATAAGTTTTAGGTTGTTATTTATCTTTATCCTTAAGATTAAGATAGATAAGTTTGTTAGGTGTTATTATCTTTTAAGCTTTAATTTACTAGTTATATAGGTTTAGGAAACTTGTACTATAAATATAAGTTTCGGCCATCATAATAAAAGAGAGTTGTTTTTTGTTTAAAGATTAAACGTAAGTTTATGATTGATTTTGGACGTACTTAATTCCAAGATTTTATTGTTTTTAGAGAGTGAATCTAAATACAAGAACCTTAGATTTAGGCGAGTGAAACCTAAAACTAAGCGAGATTTGCGTGAGTTAGTGAGTGAAGCTAATAAACCAATCTCAAAACCTTTCCTAATTCAAGTTTAAGGTGAGTGAAGCCCTAAAAGTGAATTAGAACCCTTAGTGAAGATTAACTGAGTGAAGGTTATTCGAAGCTAAGCAGATTCCGGTCGCGGAATCATTTCACCTTCACATTTTGTATCAACTGCAGCTGAGGGAGCACCGAAACAACTTCAACTGACTTACAATACATATAGAAGAAACCCCTAATTTGGGTCATTTGAGACCAAATTCTAATACAGGCAACAACTTTCACAAATGTAGCAAACTGCTGGAATAATTCAGGTCTCACTAGTTGCTAAATGGTAGTATGACTCAAGACTAGCTTTGTTATAAATTCTCTATCTATCATATTGAGAGCAGCATATTCCATCGAATTTGGACATGACCCCTAAAAGGAAGCAAATAAGCTAAGGCCTAGCCGATCAATTAGTGACACGGTCGTTGCACGTGCCAAATTAAATACCTAACTTAGCCTAATATAGGGTAAGAAAGGGTCGAATCCACGAGAAAGCAAGGATTAATCAAGGGTTGAATGCGATTTAGCGAGCTAAGCCTATTTTTTGGGGTTTTTGAGATTAGTGAACAACTAAGAAATTAAGAACTAAGAAACTAACAAGTAGACTAAGGGTGCGTTCTGTTCAACTTAAAAAATTAAGTTTCAGGTCCAATAAGTTCAGATAAGTTCAGATAAGTTCAGATAAGTTTAGATAAGTTGCAATAAGGTCTAATAAGTGCAATAAGTTCCAATAAGGTCTAATAAGTTCCAATAAGGTCTAATAAGGTCCAATAAGTTCCAATCAGGTGCAATAAGTTCCAATCAGGTGCAATAAGTTCCAATCAGGTCTAATAAGGTCCAATAAGTTCCAATCAGGTCTAATAAGGTCCAAATAGTCAATGTTTAATAAACATTTGTATTATTGTCCACTATTTTGTTATTCATAATTTCATATCACTATTAGCGGATTATGTTATTATTAGAATTTTAATTAAAGTACCACAATGATTATATAGTATTATACTTGTATTAGTGTTTATTATTTTATTATTTATTTGTATTATGTCTATTATTTTATTATTCATATTACTATTAGCTGATTATGTTATTATTAGAATTTTTTATTAAAGTACCACAACGTATAGTATTATACTTGTATTATTGTCTATTATTTGATTATTCATATTGCTATTGAATAATATTATAATCATGGTCAAATAATTAAGGTTAACAATAATAATAATAATAATAATTATAATTATAATTATAATTACAATATTTTGCAATTCGTCTTTAAATAACTAGAGATAACATGTTTTCGTTACTAATAACTATGAAAGATATAAAGGTTATCAATTGATTGCTTCATTATCATCACTGGAGTAACATGTTTTCGTTAAAACAACACTGTTAGATATATTAGTGATGAAAGTTATGTATAGGCAAATATATAAATAGTAATTTTTTTTGTTAAATTAATTATCATAAGAGATAATTAATAATCATTATTTTTTAAAGGACGAACTATAATAATTATTATTCCATAAAAAATTTTGAGGGGTAGTATTTACGTTAGTGGTAATATTTATGTTATTCATGGTCAATGTTTTTGTCAAATAAGTTTCAATCAGGTTCAATAAGGTCTAATAAGTTTCAATCAGGTCCAATAAGGTCTAATAAGTTTCAATCAGGGTCAATAAGTTCCAATAAGATCCAATAAGGTCAATCAGGTTCAATCAGGTCCAATAAGTTCCAATCAGGTCCAATAAGTTGAATCAGGTCCAATCAGGTTTAATAAGTTCCAATAAGTTCAGTTCAGGTTCAATAAGTTCAGTTCAGATAAGTTCCAATAAGTTCAGGTCCAATAAGTTGAATAGAACGCACCCTAAATGATTCGAATTAGAGTGCGTTCTATTCAACTTATTGGACCTGAACTTATTGGAACTTATCTGAACTGAACTTATTGAACCTGAACTGAACTTATTGGAACTTATTAAACCTGATTGGACCTGATTGGACTTGATTCAACTTATTGGACCTGATTGAACCTGATTGGAACTTATTGGACCTGATTGAACCTGATTGACCTTATTGGAACTTATTGACCCTGATTGAAACTTATTAGACCTTATTGGACCTGATTGAAACTTATTAGACCTTATTGGACCCGATTGAAACTTATTTGACCTTATTAGACAAAAACATTGACCATGAATAATATAAATATTACCACTAACGTAAATACTACCCCTCAAAATTTTTTATGGAATAATTATTATTATAATTCGTCCTTTAAAAAATAATGATTATTATTATCTTTTATGATAATTAATTTAACAAAAAAATTACTATCTATATATTTGCCTATAGATAATTTTCATCACTAATATATCTAATAGTGTTGTTTTAATTTTATAAAACACTAGTAGAAAATCAAAAATTAATTTTATAAAATACTAGTAGTTACTAATTTAAGCTGAGCAAAAGGCAGTGAACTTTCATTGTAAAAGGCTTGATTATGGGCCTGATTCTCCTTTTCCTAATCAATGAAAATAAAACCAACTTATCGAAAAAAAATAATACAAGTATAATACTATACATTGTGGTACTTTAATAAAAAAATTCTAATAATAACATAATCAGCTAATAGTAATATGAATGATAAAATAATAGACATAATACAAATAAATAATAAAAAATAGACATAATACAAATAAATAATAAAATAATAGACATAATACAAATAAATAATAAAATAATAGACATAATACAAATAAATAATAAAATAATAGACACTAATACAAGTATAATACATATAATCATTATGTTACTTTAATTAAAATTCTAATAATAACATAATCCGCTAATAGTGATATGAAATTATGAATAACAAAATAGTGGACAATAATACAAATGTTTATTATTATTATTATTATTATTATTTTGAAGGGTAATACAAATGTTTATTAAACATTGACTATTTGGACCTTATTGGACCTTACTAGACCTGATTGGAACTTATTGGACCTTATTAGACCTGATTGGAACTTATTGCACCTGATTGGAACTTATTGCACCTTATTAGACCTTATTGGAACTTATTGCACTTATTAGACCTTATTGTAACTTATCTGAACTTATCTGAACTTATCTGAACTTATTGGACCTGAAACTTAATTTTTTAAGTTGAACAGAACGCACCCTTAAACTATATTAAGAGGACACTAGGGATAGGGGATTCACGAGCTAACAGATAATTAACCAAATTGTCAAGCCAAGGGGATTCATTAGGGTCGATTAGGGGACTAAGTCACTCAAATGTTTCCTAATTACTCTCTCGAGCTAATTAGGAGGACTTAATCAACCGATTTTACCTATTCTCATGGTAAAATCAATTAATCAAGCATTTCCACAACTCATAGCGATCCAAATAAGGTCCTAGGGAGTCAATCACCTATTCTCATGGTGAAGCCAACCTAAAATCTAGCTAAAGGTCTATCTAAGGTTTCATTTCTCAATCCTTCACCTTAGATTTCCACAACAAGTTCAAATGGTGATCAATCAAACAAACAAGGCAATCAAATTAGCTAGACAACACAATCTCACCCAAATCACACCCCCAAGTGTAACACCCTCGCCAACCCGAACCCTTCCTTATTCGATAAAACTCAGGTTTTGGGGGAAAATAAATCCACGAGGATTCGACTAGACGGGTGGTGCTACCGCCGCAATTATCTCCTTGAAAATAATTGCAAGGCTAAGTTACAACACACCAACTCAAATTCATTAATCATTACAACTAAGTAAATCGTTCATTAAACATTCCTAATTTAATTAAATGTTTCAGAGTTACAGCGGAAGCTAATCATATGCTCAGTGGATGATAACTCTAAATGATCTCCCTTTTGTTCCCCCGATCGATCGCCCACCTGCACAAATACATTGAAAAGAGACAAGAGAGACAAGCTCTCAAAAATCAGATAAACTGAGTAATTCCAACTCCATCCCGTAAAATACTTAAGTTGAAAATACTTCGTAAAATAGTATATTAATAGTTTTGGAAGTCGTAACACATATACACATATATATACACTGAATAATCATATCATTACTTCAATTAATCCAGTTAATCAAGGAGAGGAAAGAGAACGCCAGTAAGCCGGAGTCAATCCCTTGTAACCTCTTACTTTAACATAGTAGGCCGGGGAAACCCCCTGTAACCACCTACTTGTAGGCCGGGGAAACCCCCTGTAACCACCTACGAAAATCATATTGGCCATAACAGAGTCCCTAGTGTGCACACCCCTTCTACTTGGATCACAACAAGATAGAAGGACGACAGTAACAGAATAATCAGCATAGTAGCCAGAGAACCTGTAGGGGCCGCTGAACCACTCATACAGGGCAACCTGTTCATCATTTCCCTCCGATATTTCACTTTACGTGATTAACATCTTTTAATTCACGTCATCACATAATTCACATATACATTTACGTCATCTTATTCAATTTACGTCATCTTGTTCAAAACAGTGTGAACATATTCAATCCATCATAATCTCAATCCATTCATAGAGATTTCAATAACTCATTTCATATCAACAATCACTTGAGTTCATTTATCGTTTCAGATTCATAATTACTCCCTCTGTTTTTTTTTATCTTTCTCACTTAGAATCTTGACACTATTCATACTTAGAGAGAATCTTCTCAATTGTTTTCAATCTATAAGAAAAAATATAGTCATGTGGGATCTTGTTTGATTCGTCTCAATTAGTACATTATTAATATTCAATCGTTATAATTTTTACTAATATATAATGAAAGATATTTAAGTCCAAAGAAGTGCATTGGGAAGCGCGCACAGAAAAGTGAGAATGATAAAAAAAAACAGAGGGAGTATTTCATTAACACAAGTTCTTACTAATTCCAACTTCCATAAAGTTTCAATATTAATAACGATAATAATATTAATGAGTAAAGTAATAATAATAACAATAATAATAATAATCATAATAATAATAATAATAATAATAATAATAATAATAATAATAATCATAATAATAATAATATAGTAATAATCATCTCATTATTAAATAACATTAACCGATTTTAATAACATTATAGTAAACATCGTTGTCATATCGTACATCGTCCATTGTCATTATTCATAATCGAAATCCATAATCGTTGTTCATTTTGTCATTCGTATTCATAAACCTCATTAAATCGATAACTCATAAATATAGTCCATACTTATAAATTTATAAGCACATAATAGTCGTAATCAATTCATTTTACACCAGCGAGATCTATGTTTAGATGGACATCGGAGATTACCTCGTGACGCGTGCCAAAAGTTAAGCTCACGAACGTATTAGTGCTCTTGATAGTCCTTGTCTACGAAATCGGAGTCTACAATGAATATTACGATATCTAAATTAGTTCCTAAAGAACCCCTTTTTATAAAACAAGCAATTTAAATAATCCAATAACCTTAGAGAAATTCTTAATGAACTTAAGAGAGTTTATAAATCAAAGTTTTATAGTTTTTACACTATATGTGAAATCATTTTAAATATTCATAAAATTACTTCAACTTAATTTTAATAACTTAAACAACTATTATAAACATAGAAAACTAACTTTATGTTACTCCTTGTTTTAAGTTTAGAAAAATTAGAAAACATTATCAAGTTTCTAAAAGATTAACAAAATACACTAACTTAATTAATGTAGCTAGTTTAGGAAATTTATGGGTTTTAGTTTTAAAATAAAAGTAAAATAACAAAACTTAAACAAAATCATTTAAAAGGGGAAGGGGCCAAGGGGGTGTCCCTTTACTGATTCATTGAATCAGTTTTATAAGATAGAAAAAAAAAGAAACGGAGGGAGAAAGCAGGGGAGCACGAAGAGGAGTTTTGTGGGTCGTTTTGGCCGGTGATTTCCGGCGGAATTCAGGCGAGGAGGGATGCTGGGTTAGGCGTGGGTCACGACGCAGCAGAGGAGGCTGCGACGGGCTGCAGGGGGGCGCGCGAAGTCGCGAGGGTGAGGCGCGAGTTAGGTGATGCGAGGGTGGCTGTTTGGTCGTGGTGGTGGCTTGCGCGGTTGCACGAAGGGTGGTCGAGTTTTCTGTGGTGGTTCAAGGGTGGCGATAATGGTGGGTTTTCAATTTTTTTTTTATCTTTTAAAACAGAAAATTCAGAAATTAAAGAGGGAGAGAGAGAAATGAAGCAAACCTTTGAAGTTTAATTTGTTTGCTTGAGCAATGGAATGTTTGGGTTGCTATTTATAGAGAAAATCTTCTGGTTTTTGGAAGCTTGGTCAATCCTCATTAATGGAGGAAGTGAGGCTATGGAGTAGCTTCTTGAATGTTTACCCCTAGAAATCTGAAATGTGGTTGGGAAGATTGAAGTTTACTGACAATGGTTGAAAATTGCTGAACTTATTTGACTCTTTTACTGTTGAATTGGTAAGAGAGGAAGGGGGGGAGGAAGATGGTGAAAAACTGATTTTCACTTTTTTTTTTTTGTTTGGTTTTTTTTTTTTTTAAAATACCTTTTTCTTTTTGGTTAAAGGACACATGGATTATGGACTATTGGGCTTTGGATTATTAATGTGGATGGACTAACATGGGTGGCAATTTGTACAAGAGTATCCATAATCAAATAAAGAGTTTAATAATGAAATGAATAATAAGTCAATGATTTAGTTGAAACTTGTTAAAATAAATCAAACTAAATGAAGTTATTATTTTAATAAACGTAGTTGACAATTGAAATCTCATTATCATAAAATAATTTTAAGTGGAAAACAAAATGTTAAATCTTAATAAATAATAATAAAATAATCTTTGAAAATTTGGGGTATTACACCAAGCTTAACTTTCAAGGCCAACACATGATTAGCAAGGCCATCCCCTTCCCCTAGCTACTAATCTACTCACTAGCCATGGAAAGGAATAAATAAAAAGCTTGAAGCAATAATGGTGAAGCAACAATGATGAAGCAACAATGGTGAAAATCATATTTAATAAGCTAATCATCACTAATTACTAATAATCAATACTAAAACAAGGTAAAACAAGTTTAAAAGTAATAAAGAGAAGAGATAGAAGAAATACTCAAAAATGGATGAAAATCAAATGCAAAACTCCATTGAAATAGCTTCAATAACTCACATTCAAAAGCTTAGATATAGTTTCTCTCTCTAAGTTCTACTTCTCTCTAATTATAACTAATTAATTCAGAAATTGAAAGCTTAGTATTAGGATTATTACAAAATTGGTTTTATACCCCGTAGAAATAAGGGCAAAACTGTAAAAGATGAAATAAAAATTAGGAAAACTGGACGACGGAGCGCCCGCTCCTCGCAACATGGAGCGCCCGCTCCTGGAATGCTCCTGGGCCGCTCCAAAGCTACTGCCAAAAGTAAGGAGAACTGGACGACGGAGCGCCCGCTCCTTGCAACATGGAGCGCCCGCTCCTTGCAACATGGAGCGCCCGCTCCTTGCAACATGGAGCGCCCGCTCCAGGCTTGGAGCGCCCGCTCCTGGAACGCTCTTGGGCCGCTCCAAATTACTGCCATTTGCCTTTGTTTCTTCGCATAATACGGAGCGCCCGCTCCTCTTCCACAGGAGCGCCCACTCCTCTGCTTGAAGCCTCTTCCTTGCTTATTTTAGCTTCAAAACACTCCAAGAAAATATTAGATGGGGGAGGGGGGATCGATGCACATGCAAATGAAATGACCTATATGTAACCTAACAATATGCAAACAAACTAAAACTAAATGCTAAGTATGAGAATATGAGAAATGATGAAAAAGGGGAAGAAAAAGGAAACTATGTGGCCTAAAATGAATCTAAATGACCTAAACTAAATGCAAATAAGTGAACCTAAAGTCCACTTATCAAATTCCCCCAAGCTTGCCAATTGCTTGTCCTCAAGCAATTAACAATCTCAAGGAAACCAATGCATGAATAAAAACTAGAAAGGGCATCACAAAATCAAGGTCCTCGTCTTATAAGAGGTGTCAAGGCAAGGGAAATCTCGAGCAACTTTTGAAGCTTATAGCCGTCCTTCCTTATCCACAAGTTAGGGGGTCAAAGGAGTAGTTTAAGCTAGTGTGCAAAGCAAAAGATCGTCCTAGAGGTCTGTTACGTAGTGTAAAACTAGTAATTAAATATCACAACTCCCAAAAATAGGTTCTAAAACTGGAGACTTGTGCAACAATGATTGGCTCGAATCCCGGTGCAAACTTCTGACCAGCAACCTGCAAAAAAGGGACCCACCCTGGAGGTTTGGGTGGTATTTCCCCCTCCGATGCTTAAGTCAGATATCAGGGATGTAAAGGAACTTTTAGAGAGAGAAAGTAGAGAGAGAGAGAAGAGAAGAATTTATGACAGAGTAACAGTACTATGCTCTGAAAAACGTACCTTTCACCCTGAAATCAAGGACTATTTATACTGTTTGAAATGACTGTTGTACCTTGATGTCACCCTAATTTGGGAGCATCTGATTGGCTAATCAATAAAATGGTGACACGTGGCGGTGATTGATTGGTCAGTACACCTCACTTTCATAAAAAGATGCAGACTACTTTTGCTGGGCCTAAGTACAACCTTTGGGCCAAGAGAGGGACTTTAGTACACTTTTCTTCAGGAGATATACTTTTAGCCCTGCAGCTTTCTGGCCCTTTGTACTTTACCTTTATGAGCACCTGCCACGTGTAGGACTCCGATGAGGCCACTTGTCATCTTAATAGCCCTTGATTTTTGGGCTACAACATTTACCCCTTAAAAGAGGGAGTTATTATTTTCTAGGCGCCAAGACGGTTAATCTTCCTCTTTTAACCGACCTGGAACTGCCCTTTTTCTTTTTCAAAAAAGAGGCGCCATTTTGCCGGTCTCCACAGGTCAACTCATGAGAGCAACGGTTATTTTTTACCGGATGGGGGGTCATTTTCACCCCTCTATAAATATGTGACTTAGTCGCTCCTGGAATCATTTTAACATTGCTGAGAAATTTTCTAGAGAGAGAGACTCCGCAATTTTTACTGAGCTTTTAGAGAGAGAAACTACTCCCGTCTAAGCTCTTGCAACTGCTACTTCACTCGTCCGAGAATTCAACTCGTCCTTGACTACCGTCTGAACTTTCGTCTACAGGTATTTCCTTATTCCTTTCTTGTATATTTCCAAGCATTTTTTAAGAAAATGGATTCGTCCTCTTCATCGAACAATCCCGACCGCTCAAGGGTTGGTACTAGCCCTAGAACAGAGGGCCAATCTTCACCGGCATCTTCTAGAGTTGGACCCATCTTGGCCGGTCATGCATTCTTTTTCTTTTCTCATGGCCGGCAAAGTCAGACGACCCAGTCTTTACCTGTGCAGGGTAATCTGGCGCGCGTCAAGCAAACAACTCGTGTCAGACGAGGAGTTAACCTGCCGGCCTCCAGCTCAGAAATGGAGGGATCCACTGGACGGATTCCCAACGAGGGTGAGCGCGAAGTCCGGAGCGCTCGTCCAGCAACCCCGAGTCCTTCCCCTGAATACGTCCAGGAGGAACAAGAAATTAGAGGCTCCCCAGATCTTAGCCCGTCCATACGTAGGACGGTCTCGGATGAGCCAAAGACGGTCAGCTCTTCCAATCCTGCCAGTGATTCAGAGGAGCCGTCGACAACCTCGTCTGAAATAAGACGGCGGCTATGTCCTCTTTTTGACCCTAGATTTATCTTGGCCGATAATACTTGGCTGGAACGATTAGGCTCGGACCTTAGACCTTTCTCACTGGCCATGCCTATGCCAGGATACCAATTCGTCCTCCCTGGCCGAGAGGATACCATACTTAGTGCCCCCTCGGGACATTTTGCTGTTTATCGCTTGGCATTAGATGCCGGCCTGCGCTTTCCTCTTCACCCTTTCATCAGTCAGCTTCTTCATTACTATGGCATAGGACATAATCAGCTTTCCCCAAACTCCAGGCAAAACATCCTCACTTTTCTGGCCGTTTGCAATTTAAAAGGAAAGGACCATTCTCTGGCCGCCTTCACCCATATTCATTATGTTGCCAAGGTTCCCAGAACCGTTGAGGGAAGCTGGCTAAGTGTATGCAACCGTCAAGGATTCTTGACATCCTGGGATAAAACATCCAAGATGCATTCTTGGAAAGGTGAGTTCCTATTCGTCCAAGCACCCAATAAAGTGATGGCTAATCGGCTTCGTTATTTTAGCCGATCCAATACCAACACTGGACGGATGGCTTCATTATTAGAGTTAGAAAGTAACTCGGCCGAAGAGATGGTGGAGTATTTCCGGATTTCGGAATATTCCATGGAGGGCGTCTCTTTCAAGGGTCCGTCCAACTGGATCCCCTTTAAAGAGATGTTCTACCACGATAACTTCTTAGTCGCTGCCGGCTTACGGCAGGACGAGGACAGAGGTATAATCATCGATAAACTTTCCAAGTTAATTTCCCGTCCTAATTATCATTCGTCTGACCTTCACTTCCTTATTTCTCTTTTGGCAAACTCAGCCAGAAGTAAACTGAGAAAATCTTGGATATGAGACATGAGCTCGTCCAGATTTGCAGATACCCTCTGGAAGGAATACAGCAAGTCATGTGCCGAAAAGAGGGCGGACACACTGGTAAGATTGCCTTTTTTTTTTTTTTTGAAGAGCAAAACGTCCAGGCAATGGCTGGACGAGCTGCTTCTCTTGAATAGCAACACGTCCAGATGAAGGCTGGACGAGCTGTCTCTTTGGGGAGCAACTCGTCCAGTTTGATTGCTTGACGGCTGCCCCTTTGAGGAGCAACTCGTCCAATTTGATTGCTTGACGGGCTGCCCCTTTGAGGAGCAACTCGTCCAGTTTGATTGCTTGACGGGCTGCCTCTTTGAGGAGCAACTCGTCAATTTGATTGCTTGACGGGCTGCCCCTTTGAGGAGCAACTCGTCCAATTTGATTGCTTGACGGGCTGCCTCTTTGAGGAGCAACTCGTCCAGTTTGATTGCTTGACGGGCTGCCTCTTTGAGGAGCAACTCGTCCAGTTTGATTGCTTGACGGGCTGCCTCTTTGAAGTGCAACATGTCCAGTCGATGGCTTGACGAGCTGCCTCCATGATGAGCAGGACGTCCGGATTTGTTCTGGACGATTTCCCTCTTTGAAGGGCCTCTGAGTTTTTACTTAATTTACATCTTTCCAATCTTTCAGATAAATGCCCCAACATCCAAAGCCTTGGCTGAAAAGGCAGCAGCAAAGAAGCGGCCGGCTGGAACCAATGAAGCTCCTCCCTCTAAGAAGGCAAAGGGGTTCACAGCCAAGAAGAAGAAATCGACACGGCCGATTCCTAAGGTCGTGATCGATATTTCGGCCAAAGAAGAGGCCAAGGAGGAACCGGTCGAGATTGGCTCTCTGGCCCTGGTGACCTACGCCGGCCCTGCCTCACAACCTGCAGCCTCACAACCTGACGAGGTTGTCGTTTTGGACGACGCAAGCCAATCTTCTCAGCCGGACGCGGCTGCAGATAGGTCCGCTTTCTCTGGACCAGTGGCTAAGCTGGTAGGCCAAATGCCTACTGCCTATAGGACGGCGTCCCGTTCTTCTGGTGAGTCTTATTATTGAAACGTGGTTAGAACACTACGGGTTGGCGGATGTCCGATGAGTCCGTCCAACAAACAGGCCGTGGTTATTCCCATCAGATGTACTGACGAGTCTAATCTTTCAGATAAAGGGAAGGGTCCAGCTATTGACGGCTCTCCCATTCTTTCTGACGATGAATCTTCTCCGGCTTTTGGAAAGATGTCATCGTCCGACCGCGAGAAGCTCAAGCTGGAGCTTTTCAAGTGCTTTCCTGAACCCTACATTAAGGGGTTGAGGGGAGCATCTTTAGGGCATGTAGGATACATGTCTCAACTTGCTGCCGAGGTACATATTTCTTTCTTTTGACATTTATATTCTTTACTTAGACATATATTTTCTCCATGTTGCATTCGTCCTGACTCGTTTGTCCTCCTATTTTAAGCTCTTTGCTCGCAACATAATAACTGAAGATTGGGCGAAGGAGCTTAGAAAGGAAAATAAAAAGCTCGTCCAAGATGTGACCGCGGCTGCGGACCTCGCTCAGTTCAAAATGGCCGAGCAGGAGGTGCTGCATCAGCAGTCCAAGCTAGCCTGGGAGATGCGGTCAGCCGATATTGAATCTCAAAACAAAAGTTATCTACTTCGGCTGACCGAATGGCTGGACGAGAGAGCGTCTCTGGAACGCTACCTTTTGGACGAGAGAAACTCAGTCATGACCATGGCTGCCGAGTTTTACAAAGAAAACCTCGTCCTGAAGGTTAAAAATCAAACTCTCCGAGCTGAGGTTGCGGCCACGGTGGAGGCGGCTAAGGAGGCTATGAATAACGTCATAGACACCTCAAGGAACTAGGCGGTGCAGGCCTTCGAGATGATGGCCGAAGAAGAGGATGTCCCCCGGTATGTACGCCGGCTGGACTTCCAGGAGAGCCTGCACAAAGCCAACATCCAAGGGGTAGAGGCCCCCGTCTTCCAAGAATCCTCCGAAGACGAAGAGGAAGAAGCTGATGCTGAGGCTCAAGACGAAGAGGATAATAGCCATCCTGACGCTTAGCTTCTCCCCTTTCTCTTCTGGGCCGCAGGCCACTTGTAATTTTTTGCTTCTTGTACTTTGTTGTTAGATTAGGTTGTAATCATCTCTTTTATATATATACAAAGCTATCTTTTTCAATCTCCATTGTGTCATACTTTACTGTTTAAGACGCCTTGCATTACAATTCCATATTTATGCCAAGTACAAAAGCAACTCGTCATAACATACTTCCGACGATCCTTTCAGCTCTTTTGGCCGATTGCATTAAAACCTTTATTAATGTCCACAAGTATAAAAGTAATTCGTCAACCAGTTTTTATCTGACCCATTAGCTCTTTTCTGGACGTTCATCAATAGATGTCCAAGCAAAACTTGTTTTAAATTTTGAATTTTAAAAACCTCCCAAGTTAATAACTTGTTCGGCCGGAACCTGGACAATCTTTCGTCATTGGACAAAGACTTAGTCATTTATAAATTATCCCCCTATATGCCCCCTTCTTGGACGAGGAATGCTTATATTCTTCCTCTATTCAAGAAGGAGTAAAGACCATAATTTTTTTTTTAAATAACTTGGACATTTTGCTAAGAGTGATTGCAACTCGTCCATCTTTGTTAAATTATGAGATAACTTGTTCCTTTACTAAGGTTGTCATCTCTAAGTTTTTGGCTTCTGGACGGAAAGTAAGATACCTTTACTAAGGCGTCCTAATCCCAACCGACCTTGTTTAGGAGATGTTTAACTCTTTAAGTAAACAACCGACCAAATCTTATGTATTTATCCATTTTAGGACGATAACATGTTCAGCCAACCTCCTAATGAAAGGTGCATTGCCTTTTTGCTTTGTTAAATTAATTAGCTTTGGACGATAGTATATAACTTAAACAAACAAATCAAACAAAGTCATAGAGAAGTAGAACTGTATTATATGAAGTTTGCTTGACGAATAGTCAAGGTACATGTATACATTCTACTTTTTCATTGTAATGCATTAGTAAAAGATTACAATTTGGCAGGATGCCCTAAACAAAGTATTTCTTCAAAGTGTCAGAATTCCACGTCCTAGGAATGGGACGTCCGTCCATGCCTTCCAGACGAAAGGTGCCATTATGAACTACTTCGATTATTTTGTAGGGTCCTTCCCAGTTAGGGGTAAGCTTGCCTAACTCTTTGGCTCGGCCGACCGCTTCCATTTTCCTTAAGACGAGGTCTCCCAGCTTTAACGGACGCCTTGCAACTCTTTTGTTGAACTCCCTTGCCATTCTCAACTTGTATAGTTGCATTCTCAGCAAGGCATTGCCCCTGACTTCGGGAACTAAGTCCAAAGCCGTCCGAAGAGCTGCCCAGTTAGCATCTTCTGAGTACATCATCACCCTTAAGGTGGGTTCTTCAACCTCAATAGGAAGGAACGCCTCAGAGCCATAGACCATCATGAAAGGAGTCTCTCCTGTGGAATTCTTGGCCGTTGTCCTTATTGACCATAAGACCAGCTGCAATTCTTCTACCCATAGTCCCTTTGCATTGTCCAACTTCTTTTTGATCCCGGCCGACAGAATCTTGTTAAAAGCCTCAACTTGCCCATTAGCCTGTGGATGAGCCACTGCGGCAAAGTGAGCTTTGATTCCCTGATCAGCCAACCATTGACGTAGCTTGGGTGTTTCAAATTGCGGCCCATTATCAAAGACTATCGACTGGGGCATTCCAAACCTTGTAATCAGGTTCTTCCAAATGAACCCTTTGACATCATTAGTGGTGATGCCTCTTAATGCTTCAGCTTCAACCCATTTTGTAAAGTAGTCCACAGCTACTATTACAAACTTCTTCTGGCCGGCAGCAATAGGAAAGGGACCAAGAATGTTGGCAATCTTCATCTCCACAACTAGTGGATCATCATGCGGCGTCCTTATCTTCCCTCGGTCCAGCTCGCTGACCACTATTTTTGGGAAAGGATCAGACTCGGCCTGATTGGTGAGCATAACCTGACTGAGCTTCCTTAAATAGTTTTTGTGGCCGCGATTTGTTGGACCTCCTGCCGCAAATCCTCCTGAGATGACCATTACGACATCATCATCTGTGCTATCTCCGTCCATCTTTCTTCCTTGATGGTTATCTCTTTACTGGAATTTTCTTCCTGACTAAGGTAGGTAATTGTTCATCTTACCCTTTCGAGCCAACTCTTCTAGTGCTCTCTTCAAGTGTTTGCATTCATTAGTTTCATGACCACAATCTTTGTGGAAGTGATAATACTTGCTTTTGTCTCTGTTTCGGTATGGCGTCTTCATTTCAGCCGGCGCCTTTAGCTCATGCTGATCCTTTATTTCCATCAAAATGGAATATTGATCTTTGTTGAACTCTATTGGTTAACTGAGGCCGCCGGCTCAGACCGCCTACTTCTTTTGGACGAGGTGGTCAGAGAAGTCATTGCCCAAGTCTCAGCTTTCTTGGGCGGATTCTTCTTTGGCTGAACAGCCTCTTCAACTTTCTTCACCTCTGGCTGCTTTGCCTCAGCACAAACCTCCGTGGCATGAATGAAGGCTTCAGCCTCCTTCAAAGCTTCCGTCAAAGTAGTGATCTTTTTCTTGACCAAATCAAACTTAAAGCTTCCTGGTCTCAAACCTCTGATGAAGGCATCAAACGCCACTCCCGCATTTAGATCTTGGATCTGCAATGTTTCTAGATTGAATCTATTCACATAACCTCTCAATGCCTCCTTAGGGCCTTGGATGACTTTACTCAAGTGCATGCTTGTTTTTTATTCCTGACGATTAGCCACAAAGTGACTGGTGAAAAGAATGCTGAGTTCAGTAAAATTGTTCACTGAGTTAGGCGACAAGTTGTTAAACCATTTTTGCGCTACCCCCTTCAAAGTAGTTGGGAAATTCTCACCAAGTAGCATCGTCCACCCCTTGGACATACATCTGATGCTTGTAGGCTGATAGATGATCGTCTGGATCAGTAGTTCCGTCGAAAGGCTCAATGGTCGGGAGCTTAACCTTTGGGAAAGGAGGGGACTCCATAATCCTGACCGAGAAAGGAGTTGGCCAATTGATCTGGAGTGCCGCAACCTGACCCTCAATGGGTATGTGCTCCTGACGGTACTCCTTTAATACGGGATTAGAAGAGGTGTTAGCTAAGGCTTGACGCCTGTACACCATTGGCTGCAAAACTGTCTTTTCCTGCCTTGGCTGAAAAGCTGATGGTCCATGGCTTCGTACCACTGTTTTGGACGGGAGTCTTAAGGACGGATCCTTCATATAAGGAGTGGAACCAGAGGCTGAACGCTGCTGAGCTGCTGCCCTCTTGGCTTCCAAATATTCCCTAGCATCAGTCTCCATCTTGTGGCCAGTAGGAGGAATATTGTCTCCTAGACGGACTACCAACCTCCAGTCCATCTTTCTCCTAGAGTCACTAACAGCTGGCCCCTTCCCTTTGGAAAGCGGCCTGGTCAATTCTGGCCGAGGTGGCGGACTAGGTCCTGGACAACCCTCTTGGGATCTCCCTTTGAGCGGCGCTGCTCTCCTCCTGGACTCAGCTGAAAGAACAACATATTGTTCTTAATCTGCTCTTCCATAACAGCGGCCATTCTTGCCTGGAAGTCATTCAACACATTCTCCAAGTGACCAGCTGTCACTGAACGGTCAAGATTCTCCTGAATGACTAGAGTCACAGTCCTACCCTCCAGATGGACGACAGCATGGCCATGTCTCGTCCACGAGGTGGCCTCTCGTCATCCACAGTGTCTCTACCTGAATCTAAAACTTCTTTCCTTGCGACATTCGATGAAGACAGCCGTCATTGCTGCGTCTCCCCACAGACGGCGCCAAATGTTACGTAGTGTAAAACTAGTAATTAAATATCATAACTCCCAAAAATAGGTTCTAAAACTGGAGACTTGTACAACAATGATTGGCTCGAATCCCGGTGCAAAGTTCTGACCAACAACCTGCAAAAAAGGGACCCACCATAGAGGTTTGGGTGGTATTTCCCCCTCCGGTGCTTAAGTCAGATATCAGAGATGTAAAGGAACTTTTAGAGAGACAAATAGAGAGAGAGAGAGAAGAATTTATGACAGAGTAACAGTACTATGCTCTGAAAAACGTACCTTTCACCCTGAAATCAAGGACTATTTATACTGTTTGAAATGACTGCTGTACCTTGATGTCACCCTAATTTGGGAGCATCTGATTGGCTAATCAATAAAATGGTGACACGTGGAGGTGATTGATTGGTCAGTACACCTCACTTTCATACAAAGGTGCAGACTACTTTTGCTGGGCCTAAGTACAACCTTTGGGCCAAGAGAGGGACTTTAGTACACTTTTCTTCAGGAGATATACTTTTAGCCCTGCAGCTTTCTGGCCCTTTGTACTTTACCTTTATGAGCATCTGCCACGTGTAGGGCTCCGATGAGGCCACTTGTCATCTTAATAGCCCTTGATTTTTGGGCTACAACTATCACACAACCCCTCATTGATTCTAAGTGAAACCTTTCCCTATAAAATGGAAAAACTCGCTCAACCTTGTACCAATCACGCCCTACAAGCTCACAAGATCCCCCAAGCTAGCCTATTTATTCACTAGTTAACTTCTTCTTTTTTTCGTTGCAAGGGCTCTAGACTACCTCCTCACGCGGTCTACCTCTCACTCGATAATCATGTTTCTGAGGCACGGTACCGAGCACTCGGTATGAGACGCGATAAGAGGGTAAGGTAGCTCATACCCAAGGCATTGGAGCATCTCTAGAGGCCAAAGCATGATCTTTTTTTTTTTAACTATAGGCTCCTAGCCTTGTGGGCTCTTATGCACCACTTATTTGATCCAATTGGCCAAAGGGCTCTATTTCTTTTCATTTTTTTCTCTTTTTTTTTTGTTTCCTCTCCTTTTTTTTAAAGGCTACTAGCCTTCCATTTAATTGAGCTAGAAGGGTTCTCAAGGTCGCTAAAGGGCTTATCCAAGGTCAAAGGAGAGAGTAAAGACTTTTTATGGGGATATAGTGACACTAACCACAACCCCAAGCCCAACCCCCCACCCCCAGCCCCACCCCTTCCCCCTCACCGCCGCATCCCCCTCCCTTCCACTGCCGGCCTCCCCCCTCCCTGGTAGCATCCCTCCCTGGCAGCATCCCTTCCTCCCCCTTCCCCCTCCCCTTCTTCGTTCACCATCACATCAACTGCTCGCGCAAGGTGGTGGGTTTTTCGCGCAGGGTGGGGGATTTTCGCAAGGGGTGAGTTAGATTTTCGCGCAAGGTGGGGGATTTTCGCGGGGGGTTAGTTGGTTTTTCGCGCAATGTGGTCGAATTTTCACGCAAGGTCACGCTAAAGGTGAGTCTCGGACAATTAAGGGGTCTATTCGTACCAAGACCTAGGCATCCAAGCTTAAAGCACCCCTAATACTCCTAACGAGCACATAAGACACTCAAGCTAATTCACCCCTACTCAAAAGTCAAGTTCCCAACCTCTAACCTCTAAATTCAGATCATAAAGTCATTCCTTAATTTGGTGGTGCAAAAATCTTTTTGATGTTTTTGAATTTTTTTTTTGTTTTAAAAATTTACATTCAAACTACCAAAGACAATCCTATATTCAATTCATAAGCTACATGCAAAACTATCATGCTATGCAACTATACTATATGCAAGTCTAAGACCTAAAGAAGAAAATAAAAAGACAAGTAAAGCAAAGAGATATATACAAAGCAACAAAAAGGTAAAAATAGAAGAAAGTCATATACATGTAATATACAAGAAAAACAGTCAACCATGGTCCTTATCATCAAATTCTTCAAGGCAATAAACAGTGAAGCACACTCTGCTGTCATGCCCCGTAAACCCGACCTATCAATGCATCCACTCTAAAACGCGTACCCAAAAATACACCCCAAACCCTCAAAAAGAAGCCACATCCCGCGAGCATAATCAAATATAAACACCCCCCAAACAATCAAGGCACCGTCCTCGGTGCAACCAGTCAAAACAAGTAAAGGGGGAGCGGGGCAAGAGGAACTACTCCTCGTCCATGTGAGATGGACCTTCTCCCGAAGGGGGAGGGCGTGGCATCGAGCCGTAGAAAGCTAAAGGAGCGGGGCCATGAGGCTCCCAACCGCCTGTGTAGCCTGACGGCCAAACGCCATAGGGGTGGGGATAATCGGGATCACCCATGGGGTTGGAACCCCCGGGTGCTCGCCAATCATAGAGTGGGGCGCGGTGGGGCCAATACGGGTACGTGGGTTGGCGTTCATTCCATCCCGGTACCGGCCCATGTTGAGGAGGCCAATTTGTAAAGTTGACATATGGGTCAACATTTCCACTCTCCACGTGGTGATGGTACATAGTATTAGTTTGTACCATCATACAACTCAAGTCTTCTCTCATGCCTTGGATCGTATTCATCATACGATCTTGGTTGAGAGCAAGACTGTAATAGGCCCTCTCGTAGTCAAAAGAGCAGGACGACACTGAGGCACGACGGTTGGAACTCGGCTCCTCGTGATGGGGAGGAGGAGCTAAGTCGACGCGTGCGGCTTGGGCTTCCCCGACGGGGGGCTCAAAAGGCATGAGAAGAATATCACCATCATCCCCGTCGCGATCAAATTGGGTCACCTCCGGGTTTGGGAGGTAACATTGATGACGACCCCTTACCTTCTAAACAAACCGCTCGGGGTCGGGGGTAAAATCAATCCACTCGGCGGCTCTAATATAATTGAAATCAAGGAAGGGGTTCTCATCAACTGGAGTCAACAAAGAGAGTTGCTCCCCAAACCCAATGGCGGAGGCAATGATAGTAACCATCCCCCCACAATGAATATCGGATTTGAATAGTTCCCCACGGCGTATAGCAAGACACCATTGGAGAAATAGAAATCCGAAATTCAACTTACCCCCAATTTCTTCAGGGTGATGGGCGGCAATGTAGAGAGCACTCACCTCCTCCGAGGCTACCTTACTTGGTTCCTTTTTTGAGTAAATGGCGGTAACCAAGAGGCGGTGAATGTATCTAAGGATGGGGGAATGCATGTGAGAGGAGTAACCCGTCTTTGGATCAAAGAGGGCGTATCCGGTAATGTCGCGCCAAAATACGTCCCGAAGACGGGATATTGCCAAGTCTCGAGGTTGCGAATGACATTTGAGGCATCACATTGGAAATTTTGATTAAGCCTCACCAAAGAGATGCATTGGGGTTGATTGAACAATTGGAAGGAGATTTCATACTCCCCCTCATGTCCCTCAACCTCACGTCTCTCGAGAGAGGCTAAGAATTCCAAGGTGAGGCGCTCATACGTCAAAGCGCTAAACGTGTAAAAGCGTTCCATGCCTACAACAAACAAGGCATGCCTTATATCACTCCTTATCCCTAGACTTTCAAGGGTGTCACCATGGAAAAACTTAGAAGCTTTAATCTTTCGGTGCTTAAGTCATACCAACGTTTATGTTCGGGGTTGACGAACTTAAGGGCCGGAAGGGTGCCCTTTGGGTTCTTTTGGGTAGAGGAGCCATGGTCTTTCTTACTTTTTTTGCACAAACGAAACATGCTTGGAGTTTATAGAGAATAACTCAACCAAGTGATGGTTTTGAGAAATCAAAAGACACGAGCTCAACCCGACAAATAAGCACAAAAATGAGGGCACCGACTAAGACAAGAAAAAAAATCAAAGTAAAAATTAAGAAAAACTGAAAAGAAACTAGAAAAAATAAAAAAACAAAAGAAACTAGGAAAAATTAAGCTAAGTAAGCTAAAAGGAGTAAGCAACTAAAAAGAAAAGAAAGAAAGAAATCATACAAAAATTCCAAAAATTAAATAAAAATCAAAATCTATCTAAATCTACCAGCTAAGTCCACAACAATCATCATATGTTCAAATTTCCTAACCAAATCTAGAAGAAAAATGAAAGTTAGGGTTAGGGTTTTACCTCCCTCTTTAAGAGGGGTGAAGAAATTCCCAATTACGCACAATGTAGGCGATTTCAAGCTTCAACCGTGCTCCTTAACATTTTTCTTCAAGTAATCTCCCCCAAACTTCAACTTTTAAGTGATGATGAATTTTTGAATTTGGGGATTTTGGACGAAAGTGGGTTCTTTGTGTAGAGGAGGAGAAAAGAGGAAGGTTTTGTGAAGGAAGTGAGTGAAAATGTTGAGAAATGAAGGAGATATGGAGGTTTGAAGGTGGAGTTTTAATGGAGTTTAGAGAGAGAAAAGAGGTTTGAATGGAGGTTGAGTGAGAGGCAGGGGGGGGGGGAATGTGAGTGAGAGAGAAGGGGGGTGGACGGATGGGAAAAGGAGGGATAAAAAAAATTCACGTGACCGAGCTGGAGCGTCCGCTCCAAGCCTGGAGCGGGGCGCTCCTTGAATGCTCCCCACACGCTCCAAACTTCAGTTTTTCTTCCAACTTTTTGCCGGGGGGGGGGGGGGGAGGGGGGGGGGCGGAGCGCCCGCTCCTGTTTTAGTGGAGAGCCCGCTCCTCTTGTGTAGCGCCCCCCTTTGGGTTTTTCTTTTGGCTCGCTCCTCCCTCTCTTCTTCAACACTTAGTTTTTGTTTTATTTTGTTTTTTTTTTCTTTTTCTCAAAGCTAAGAACTCGGGTTGCCTCCCGTAAGCGCTTCTTTAAAGTTATTAGCTTGACCTCCCTACGATTAAAATTCTCATAGGGGAAGGGGGTAGTCATCCAAAGCAATGTGACAAATGTGCTCAATTTGGGTTCCATCGTGGTATACATTGAGTCTTTGCCCATTTACTTTGAACGTCCCTTTTTCTTCGCTCCACACTTCCACCGCTCCATGGGGGAACACTGTTTTGACTTTAAATGGTCCACTCCACCTAGATTTAAGTTTCCTTGGAAAGAGTCTTAGCCTAGAGTTGAAGAGAAGGACCTTGTCTCCTACCTTGAACTCTCTCTTCATTATCCTTCGATCATGCCATGTCTTAGTTCTCTCCTTGTAAATCCTAGCATTTTCATAGGCATCCCGCCTAAGCTCTTCGAGCTCATGTACATCCAAAAGTCTTCTTTCCCCGAATGACTTGAGATCAAAATTCAAAAGCTTGATGGCCCAATATGCTTTGTGCTCTAACTCAACTGGCAAGTGGCATGATTTGCCATACACAATCTTGTAGGGGGTTGTGCCAATTGGTATCTTAAAAGCTGTCCTATAAGCCCATAAAGCATCATCGAGCTTTAATGACCAATCCTTGCGAGATCGGTTCACAGTTTTCTCCAAGATGAGCTTCACCTTCGTATTTGACACTTCCGTTTGGCCGCTACATTGTGGATGATAGGAGAGCCCCATTTTATGATGCACCCCATATTTGGAGAGGAGTGCTTGGAAACTCTTTTTGACGAAATGGGATCCCCTATCACTAATCACGGCCCTCGGAACCCCAAACCTCGAAAATATCACGGACTTGAAGAGCTTGGTAACTACCTTAGCATCGTGTAGGAGAGGCGATTGCTTCCACCCATTTGGAGACATAGTCAACCCAACTAAAATGTTAGAATTACCAAGTGAAGAAGGGAAAGGTCCCATGAAATCCACCCCCCAAAAATCAAAGATCTCCAACTCTAGAATGTTGGTGAGGGGTAATTCATGCCTTTTTGAGATGTTGCCAACCTTTTGACACCGATCGCAAGCTTTAACAAAGCTCCAAACATCCTTGAACATTGTGGGGCACCACAATCCACATGATAAGATCTTGAAAACGGTCTTGTCGACGCCCATATGTCCTCCAAAAGGGGATGAATGACATTTCTCTATCACACTTGCTATCTCATCATCGGGAAGGCATCTCCGATATAAACCATCCTCCCTTCGCTTGAACAAAAGTGGGTCCTCCCACGCATAAAACTTAGAATCATGGAGGAACCGCCTTCGTTGTTGATATGTAAGCTCAAAATGAATAATCACACAAGCCAAGTAGTTCGCCATGTCGGCAAACCATGGGGTATCAAGGGCTTTGATGGAGTGTAGGAGATCATCCTTTAAGCTATCATCAATGGGAAGCTCATGGGAGGGGGAGTCTTCAATCAAAGGTAACCGTGAAAGGTGGTCGGCCACCAAGTTTTCCGTTCCCTTCTTGTCTCTAATCTCAATATCAAATTCTTGAAGGAGCAAGATCCATCGAATCAACCGCGACTTCGCATCCTTCTTGGAAATAAGATACTTGATTGCCGAGTGATCCGTATACACTACCACTTTGGAGCACACAAGATAAGGCCGAAACTTATCAAAGGCAAACACAACCGCCAAAAACTCTTTCTCCGTTGTGGCGTAGTTCTTTTGAGCCGAATCAAGTGTCTTGCTCGCATACTGAACAACATGAAGCTTTACTTCTTTTCTTTGCCCTAAAACAACTCCCACGGCATAATACTAGCATCACACATGAGTTCAAAAGGCAAGCTCCAATCCGGAGCTTGCACAATGGGGGCGGAAATAAGGGCATGCTTTAAAGTCTCAAAAGCGTTCATGTAATCATCATCAAAAACAAACTCATTATCTTTTTACAAGAGGCTAGATAGGGGCCTAGCAATCTTAGAGAAGTCTTTTATGAACCGGCGATAGAAACCGGCATGACCCAAAAAAGAACGCACTCCCTTCACCATAGTAGGTGGGGGCAACTTCTCTATGACCTCAATCTTGGCCCTATCTACCTCAATTCCCTTTTGGGAAATCTTATGTCCCAACACAATGCCATCCTCAACCATGAAGTAACACTTCTCCCAATTAAGCACTAGATTCATCTTTTGACATCTTTGAAGCACATTTTTCAAGTTCTTGAGATAATCGTCAAAAGATGAACCTACCACGGAGAAGTCATCCATGAATACCTCAATGGTATCTTCCAACATGTTCGAAAAGATGTCGGCCATACATCGTTGGAATGTAGATGGCACATTGCACAAGCCAAATGGCATCCTTCGATAAGCAAAGGTATTTAATGGATAAGTGAATGTAGTCCTTTATTGGTCATCGGGGTGGATGAGAATTTGAAAGAACCCCGAATAATCATCAAGGAAACAAAAATGGGAATGACCCGCCAACCTTTCCAACATTTGATCTATAAAAGGGATGGGAAAATGATCTTTCCGGGTGGCTTTATTCAATCTCCGGTAATCTATGCACATACGCCACCCGGTCACCGATCTTGTAGAGATTAGCTCTCCCTTTACATTGGTGATGACGATCATGCCTCCCTTTTTAGGGACCACATGGACGGGACTAACCCACCGACTATCGAAGATAAGGTAGATTATCCCCGCCTCAAGGAGTTTCAAGACCTCCTTTTTGACCACTTCCTTCATATTGGGATTCAACCTCCTTTGAGGCTCAATAGAAGAAGCATGATTGTCATCAAGATGAATTCTATGCATGCATAGGGTAGGACTTAGCCCCTTGAGATCTTCAATGCTATACCCAATGTCACTTCTATGTTCCCGAAGGACATCAAGAAGTTGAGTAAGTTGAGTGCCTTCAAGCGTAGCATTGACTATCACCGGGTAAATCTCACCCTCACCAAGAAATGCATATTTTAAAGAAGGGGGAAGGGGTTTCAACTCTACCTTGGGAGGAGGCTTAGAACTCTCCTCCTTAGGTGAAGGCACCTCAAGGGCTTCGATCTTCTCCTCCTTGGCACAATAGGTTGGAGAGGCATCCATGGCAAGCTTGAAGTTTTTCCCTTCCTCATTATCCTCCAAATCCTCTCCCAAAAGTACATCTTCTAAGGGGTCCTTCTTATCCCTCATACCCTTCAAACTCAAGACCTCATCAAAACTATCTATCCTCTTCACCTCTTCCATGATTGTAGACTTCATTGATTGCTTGAAAGCAAACTCCATACTCTCATCTCCTACCCTTAATGTAAGCACATCACACTTCATATCAACAAGAACCCCGGCCGTTTTAAGGAAAGGCCTCCCAAGTATAAGAGGAACTTGGGAGTCTTCCTCCATCTCCATAACCACAAAGTCACAAGGGATGAAGACCCTTCCAACTTGGACCGGCACATCGTCCAACTCTCCAACCGGGACCTTCACCGATCTATCGGCAAGTTGAATGACCCTCCTTGTAGGCTTGAGTTCAAAATTAAGTTGCTTAGCTATGGACAAGGGCATCAAACTCACACTCGCCCCCAAAGCCGCCAAGGCCCTCTTGGGCTCCAAGTGCCCAATCTTCAAAGGAATAGAAAATGACCCCGGAACTTCAAGCTTCTTGGGGAGCTTGTTTTGAAGTACGGCACTAACTTCGGCAGTCAAAGCAATAGTAGCACTTTCCTCGAGCTTGGTCTTATTGGAGAGGAGCTCCTTAAGAAATTTGGCATAAGTGGGCATTTGAGACATGGCTTGGAGGAAAGGGATATGCACTTGAAGTCCTTTCATGACTTCCAAGAACTTCATGAATTTATCATTGAGTTGTTTCTTAGCTAGCCTTTGAGGAAAAGGAACCGGAGGCACATAAGCCTTGGGTGCCGCTTGGCTAGCCTTGTTGCGTTGCTCATGAACTTCTTTCTCTTGGCTCGGTACACCATCACTTTCATCCTCCACTATTACCTCTTCAAGAAGCCTCTCAACCTCCCCTTCACTCCCCCTTTTCTCAACTTCTGGGCTTTCATTCACCTCACTAGGCATCTTAGGCCCCTCATAATTTGCTCCAGATCTCACAGTAATGGCCTTGGCATGCTCGTGAATCACGGGTTGGCTTGGGAATTGAGTAGAAGAAGAAGTGGAGTTGCTTACTTGTTGGGCAATTTGAGCAAGTTGGGTCTCAATCATTTTGTTGTGAGCTTGCATTTGTTGCAAGGAAGAGTGAATATCTCCAAACTTTTTATCAATATCGGCATTGGTCTTGGTTTGTTGGGCAAGGAAAAGTTGAAGTGTAGACTTAAGTGATGAAGATTTTGGTGGGTTAGGCTCAAAGGGTGGTCTTTGTTGTGGTTGGTTGAAACCGGGTGGTCGAAAGTTGGAGGTGTAGTTGTTGTGATTTTGTGGTGGAGGGTGTTTCCATGATCCTTGAGAGGGGTTGTTCCACCTCCCTTGGTTGTTGAAGTTTGAAGGCCCCTCTTGCCTTGCACCAACCCATGCTACATGTTCCGTAGATCCTCCACAATAAGAGCTTGCATGATCGGTGCCCCCACAAATTTCACAAGACAAAGCTTGGGAAGGTGGTTGGCTTGAGGATGCCAAGTTCACCTTCTCAAGTTTCTTAGCTAGAGTGTTTAGCTTGGCATGGATATGATCCATAACATCTACATCATACTTCCACTAGTAAAATAAATGCTATTTGCTGCGGTTAAAAAGTGCCCTATTGCTGCGGTTTTGGGCGCGCAGCAATTATGAGGGCAACAATAGGTAATAACTATATTGCTGCGGTTTTAAACCGCAACAATATTTGAACATATTGCTGCGGTTTCTTGGAAAAACCACAGCAATATTCATTTTTTTAATATTAAAAAGATACACCTATTGCTGCGGTTTTGCACCAAACCCGCAACAATATGTGTACTTTTTCAAAAAAAAAAATTTTTAAAAATTAAAATCTTCAATTTTTAGAATACTTAAAATACAATAAAAAAAATAACTAAAACATCAAATCAACCAGCAAAAATACAGCATAATCATAACAACAAGAACATTATTCAAGTTCATAAAATATCAATGGGTCTTTGTAATGCAGAAATAAAAAATACAGAAGTTTCGATCTAAATCGAAAATCGAAAATTACAGAAATTTAGATCTAAAATCAAAAATTAAAATAAAAAATGAAGGCAATAAGATATTTTGATATAAATTAAAATAAAAATAAAGAAAATGAAAAATACATAAGTTTAAATCTAAAAGAAGAAAAAAAAAACTAAGAAGACCTAGAGTCGAAGAACCGCCGAAGGCCAACCTCGGGCTCTGAACGGCCGACGAGGCGACGAAGGCAGAGGAAGGAGTTCGAAGAACCGGCCATCCATGTCGAGGCCGCTACAGCCGGCGGTGTTGATGAGGGGAAATGCAGATTCGACGGTGTGGAAGGAGATCGACGAGGAGCATCAAAGAAGATCGACGAGGAGAGTTAGTTGTTCTTCGTCCCATTTCCAACGAATGTGGAGGGAGACCGACGAGGACCGTCGAAGGAGATCGACGAGGGACGACCGTCGAAGGAGAACAACGAGGGACGACCGTCGAAGGAGAACGACGAGGGAGCGTCGAACGAGAACGACGAGGGACCGTCAAAGGAGAACGACGAGAGCATCGACGAAGAGGATTGAAGGATAAGGCAGAGGGAGGAGTGAGAGACTGAGAGGAGAGAGAAGGCAGAGAAAGGAGAGGCGCTGAAATGGAAAGATCAAATGAGAGAAAAAACCCTAACTAGCACGCCTTTTATATTTATTTTTAAAGATATTGCTGCGGTTTTTCTCAAAAACCGCAGCAATATATTAAAATATTATTTTTTATATTATTTTAATATATTGCTGCGGTTTTTGACAAAAACCGCAGCAATATATTTGGTTAAATAGTCAATGTTTTTTCAAAAAATTTCCTGTTGACCTATATTGCTGCGGTTTTCGGTCGAAATCGCAGCAATATATTTATTTTATATTTTATATTATTTTTTATGTGATATATTGATGCGTATGGGTAAAACCGCAGCAATATTACCGCAGCAAATAGCATTTATTCTACTAGTGTTCCCTTTGCCACTAACCTTCTTGCTTGTAGACCTTGTGTTCCCCCAATAGTAATATCGCACAACCTCATCTATGGTGGGCTCAATGTTATCAACCGGTAGTTTGGTGAGTTGACCCCCCGCTCCAGAGTCAAGACTAGCACTAGTCATGGGAAGCAACCCATCATAGAAGCTTTGCATCAACATCCATTGACTATACCCATGATGCGGACACGACCTTCGGAGGTCTTTGAACCTATCCCATGCCTCATTCAAACTCTCATCCTCATCTTGTATGAAATTAGAGATCTTCCTCATAGCACTAGTAGAATAATTGCTTATTGCTGCGGTGGTATTGCTGCGGTTTTAGTCATACGCAACAATATATCACGTTAAAAAAAAAAGTGAAATATAAAATCACCCTATTATTGCGGTTTTTGGTCAGAACCGCAGCAATATATTTTTTAAAAAATATTTTAATATATTGCTGCGGTTCTTATAAAAAACCGCAGCAATAGACTTTTAAAATTTAAATTACAAAACGAACCGTTCTAGGGTTTCTTAATTCCCCTCATTCTTCTTAATAGGCGTCGTCCTCTCACCTTCGTTCTTCCTCTCTCATTTCAGATCCCACTTCACTCTTCTCCCCCTCTCACTTCAGATATGGAAACGACCACTTCCTCTCATCTTCGTTCCCCTTCTCACCTTCGTTCCCCCTCTCTCCTTCGTCCCCCCTCTCACCTTCGCTTATTATTCTTGTTCATTGTCCTTGCGATCTGTGAGACGACCACCAATTCATCTGAAAGAACAATTTCAAGCAAAGCTCACCGACGAACAACGCAGCGTTAACAAGGTCGCCCAACAAATTCTCTCACTTCGAATCCACCACTGGCGACGCACAGATTGTGTTTGTTGTGTCCTGCGATTGTGTTCGCTGACGACGACGCCGACCATCCGGATTTGTTCGCTGCATCTTGCGAGATTGTTCGGCCATCTTACAATTATTTTCTTTCTTTATTTTTTTATGTTTTGTAATTAAATTTTATTTTTAAACATTCACATATTATGTCTTATTTCACATATTCATAGATTATTTTGTAGTTAAAAATTTGTTCACTTTTTGTTGTTAACTACATTGTGAAGTCAAAAGGGAATTATAGCTACAAGTTGTGAGAAGAGCTTGAAGGGTCTGCAGGCTAGTCATTACTCTAATGCTCACATTAAAGTGGAGAATATTAGAGTAAATCTTCAAAATGTACAAAACAACATGGCAATTAATACAAATGCTCATTTGCAGAATGAAGAAAGGGACTTAGTCAATTCTCTTAGATACTGGTCTAGAGTGGAGGAAAGTATCATAAGACAAAAGTCTAGGATTAATTGGCTTTCTAAGGGGGATGCAAATACAAAAATTTTCTTCACTGCAGTAAAAGTTAGACAAGCAAGGAATAGAATTGGAATGCTTAAAAACTGTCAGGGAGATTGCCTAACTTCCACTGAGGCAATTCAAGATGAAATTGTCAGCTTTTATAAGAATTTGCTTGGTGATTGTGCTACCTCTTTGACTGGGCTAGATCTAAACACTATCAGAGCTGGGCCAGTGTTATCTTTAGAGACCAGGGCAATTCTTATTCAACCAGTCACCACTGAAGAGATTGACAGAGCTTTGCATCAGATTGATGATAACAAGGCTCCAGGGATTGATGGGTTTAATGGTTTGTTTTTTAAAAAATGCTGGCACATAATCAAACATGATGTTTATAGAGGTGTGATGGAGTTTTTTGATCAAGCTTATCTGCACAAACCAGTTAATAATACTGTTATTACTCTGGTCCCTAAAGTAACCTCAGCCATGTATGCTAAGGATTTTAGGCCAATAGCTTGTTGCACCACACTTTTTAAAATAATTTCAAAGATACTCACTCATAGGATGCAGACTGTGATGCAGGAGGTTGTAAATGAAGCTCAATCTGGTTTCATCCCTGAGAGGTATATAGCTGATAACATACTTTTAGCCACTGAGTTGATAAAAGGATACTCTAGAAAACATATCTCACCAAGGTGTGTAATCAAGGTGGATATAAAAAGGGCATATGACTCCGTGGAATGGCCTTTTTTAGAAAAAATGTTGATTGAGCTGGGCTTCCCTACAGTGTTTGTGGGATGGATAATGGGCTGTTTCAGAACTATTTCTTATTCCATTGCTATAAATGGTATCCCAACTATTCCGTTTGATGCTAAAAAGGGACTAAGACAAGGAGATCCTCTCTCTCCTTTTCTTTTTGCACTTAGTATGGAATATCTCAGCAGATGCTTGAAAGAGCTTAAAGAAGATCCTGACTTCAATTATCATCCCAAATGTGAGAGAATTTCTCTTAATGATCTTATGTTTGCAGATGATTTACTAATGTTTGCAAGGGCTGATATAAGTTCAGTAGTTAAGATAATGAATGCTTTTGGGAAATTTTCTGAGGCCTCTGGATTGGTTGCTAGTGTGGAGAAGAGTAATGTATATGTTGCTGGTGTAAATGAAGAAGAAGCTCAGATGATTGCAGATGCTATTAGTATGCCTATAGGGAGGTTACCTTTTAAGTATCTTGGGGTCCGTCTTAACTCCAAAAAACTTACCATATCTCAATGTAAAGTGCTTGTAGAGAAAATTACTAGCAGAGCTCAATCTTGGATGACAAAGCATCTAATTAGTTATGCTGGTAGACTGCAGTTGGTGATAAGCATTCTGAGCAGCATGCAGAATTATTGGGCTCATATTTTCCCTCTGCCAAAGAAGGTTATCAAAGAAGTGGAAGCAATATGTAGGAATTTTTTGTGGACTGGTCTAACACTAGATTCCAGAAAAGCTCCTGTGGCTTGGCATAATTTCTATAATCCTAAAGTTTCAGGTGGGTGGAGCTTGATCAACATGGAGAACTGGAATAAGGCTGCAATGTTGAAGCTTCTTTGGGCTATTACCTTCAAAACTGTTAAGCTGTGGGTCAAGTGGATAGCTGCTTATTATCTTAGAAGACATGATGTGTCTAATGTTGGAATAACAAACAACATGACCTGGCATTTGAAGAAAATTCTAAAACTAAAAGAGCTGATGGAGCAATTGGGGAGCTGGGAAGATATGTTATATAATGGGAAATTTAGTATTAAAAAAGATTACAAGCTCATTCAAGGGGAGATGCAGAAAGTGCAATGGAGAAGAATTATTTGCAATAATAGAGCTAGTCCTAAAAGCAAGTTCATTGTGTGGTTAGCTGTCCAAAACAGACTCCCTACCACTAACAGAATTAGTAGATGGAATGTTGAGTGTCAATTGCAATGTAGGCTTTGTGCTACACAGTATGAGATGTCCAGCATCTCTTTTTTGAGTGCAGCTACTCTGCTGAGGTTTGAAATGGCCTTCTTCAGAAGATTGGTATCAACAGGTCTGCTGGTTCCTATGATGATGTTCTCTGAGGCAGTGCACACTATTTGGTGTCAAAGAAATAGTGTAATTTTTGATAATGCCTTCTGTTCACCTTCTGTTTTGATTAATCGAGTTATTTTTCAAGTTGCTTGCAATTGTAATGAGGCTGAGTGGAAGTTATTATTTCAGTAGGGTAGGGTCTACTGTTGTGTTTGGCCTTGTGTGGCTGTTTGTGGAAGTTGTAATGTGGAGCTTAGCTTGTAATTTTCACCAATTTTTTTTGGTAATCAATAAAAATTTTGAATTGCCAAAAAAAAAGGGAATTATAGCTGGCAGAAATCCATATATTAAACGAGGCTATAATATGTAGTATCTTAATCTGTTTGCATATTTGAGGTTTATGCTTCACCATGTCTTTTTTCTTGTAGGTGGGAATTATAACAAGAGGAAATGTTACAAAAGCTGCTCTTCAAATCAAACGTGAAAATGAGAAGAATTCTCAATGATGGAGGCTGTGATGCAGACAAATGCATTGTGATGGTCAAAAATTCCTGATGGATGGTTGTACTAATTCACAGTAGAGGTATTTGCCTTTTGTAGTATTCTTTTTGTTTTTGCATCATGTTCAGATTATTTTTCAGAAAAATATTATTCATTGATTATATTTCAGTATTCAAAGACTCGCGGGCGCTAATCTCCACCTTCGCACCGTCTCCTCCTCGCGCACACACCAAATCATCATCAACCACCAACGCCAAGAACAATGAGCAATAGGGTTGTAAATTTTTAGTTTTTTTAGATTAAGGGTTTGATTTTTAGTTTTGTTGTTCAAGGTGGACCACCACCGTCTGCCTCTTAATTTTGCTATTGCACTCTTAGAGTTTTAGATTTTAATTAACATTTCATTTTTAGATTTAGAATTCTGAATTTTGCTTCAAGTTATTGGAATTGTTACATATTGACAATTTGGGTTTTTGTTGATTTGTAATTTATTATTATGTATTTGTTTTGAATTTGTATTCTATCTATAAGTTATTAGACTTAATTTTAGTATGCCAAATTTTTAAATTTTTTTTTTACCTGTACCTATTGCTGCGGTTTTGGGATACAACCGCAGCAATATGTTGCGTTTTTTCTAATAAAAAATTACTATATTGCTGCGGTTTTTGCTACAAACCGCAGCAATACGTTGTAATATTGTTGCGGTTAAAAACCACAGCAATAGTTTAATTACCTATTGCTGCCCCCTTAATTGCTGCGCGGCCAAAACAGCCGCAATAGGCCACTTAAGGACCGCAACAATAAGCGTTTATTCTACTAGTGTAGCCTCGGAAGTCTTCTCTTGGGAGTAGAACTCATCAACAAAAGCCGCCGTTACTTGTGCCCAAGTAGTCAAGGAATCGGGGGGTAGAGATTGTAACCACTTCTTGGCCTTCCCCGTGAGAGAGAAGTGAAAAAGATTAAGCCTCACGAACTCTTGAGTAACATTATTTTGCTTGACCGTGGCACAAAGCTCAAGAAAGTTCGCCAAATGGTCAAGTGGACACTCATGAGTAAATCCTCCATAAGGCTCTTGCTTGATCATTATAATCAAGTGTGGAGAGAACTCAAAGTTAGCGGTTGTTGCCGGCCTCCGTATCCCACTACTTTTGAGCTCAAATGCTTCGGGGTGACCATAGTCCCTCAAAGCTCTTGGAACGGGTGGATCCTCCGCCATGACACTAGAAGTAGAAGAACGAGATTGATCTTCCTCAAATACATCCCCTGGTTGCTCCTCACTAATGGCTAGCACCCTTGGATCCGAAAAATCCTCCTCAACTCTCGTAAAGTGCCCTCAAGATTGTGGTCGATTGGAAGCAATGGATCTCCTCGTGACCTTCTTGACATGCAAATACAAAAGCTAAAGGGAAAGATTAGCAACACAGGGGCTTATCACCAAGTAGCAAGCAACCAATCGGTAACCAAAGAAAAATAAAAATAGAAAAGGGAGAGGGGAATAGAGTTGACTTAGACTCAAAAATCACAATTCAATGCAATGTAATTCGTTGCTTCCCCGGCAACGGCGCCAAATTTTGACACGGTCGTTGCATGTGCCAAATTAAACGCCTAACTTAGCCTAATATAGGGTAAGAAAGGGTCGAATCCACGAGGAAGCAAGGATTAATCAAGGGTTGAATGTGATTTAGCGAGCTAAGCCTATTTTTGGGGGTTTTTGAGATTAGTGAACAACTAAGAAATTAGGAACTAAGAAACTAACAAGTAGACTAAATGATTCGAATTAAACTATATTAAGAGGACACTAGGGATAGGGGATTCACGAGCTAACAGATAATTAACCAAATCGTCAAGCCAAGGGGATTCATTAGGATCGATTAGGGGACTAAGTCACTCAAATGTTTCCTAATTACTCTCTCGAGCTAATTAGGAGGACTTAATCAACCGATTTTACCTATTCTCATGGTAAAATCAATTAATCAAGCATTTTCACAACTCATAGCGATCCAAATAAGATCCTAGGGAGTCAATCACCTATTCTCATGGTGAAGCCAACCTAAAATCTAGCTAAAGGTCTATCTAAGGTTTCATTCGCAATCCTTCACCTTAGATTTCCACAACAAGTTCAAATGGTGATCAATCAAATAAACAAGGCAATCAAATTAGCTAGACAACACAATTTCACCCAAATCACACCCCCAAGCTTAACTTTCAAGGCCAACACATGATTAGCAAGGTCATCCCCTTCCCCTAGCTCCTAATTGTTATGGCTGAATTTTTTACAGGTTGACATTGACGCAATGACGTGATGACTCGATGACATGACGTCGTGTGGCACAGTGACGAAGAAATTCAGCCTCGAAGATGTAGCAAACAATGTGAGATTTGAAGCTAAAGCATTAAATAAGTAACGGTCCGGCTATGTAAGGGAAGAGTTTAACACGCCATAAATTCAGCCTTTGAGGAGCGTGAGTCAAGACGTTGGAGCATAAGTGAAGGAGATCACCGTGATTTAAGCATGAAAATCAATGTAATAATGAGTAGATTTATTTTTGTATTCGTTGGGGAAAAGCCAAAGAAAAGAGAAGGCATATAAAAGAGAGAGGGAGGTCATTGTCATGTTTTTTACGCAACATTGTGAGAAAGACACTAGAGTGAACTAAGCATTCTTGTAAACGACAATCAGTCACGAGGAAAGATTGTGAACTATATTAGTTTGGTGGATCTCCAACCACCCGCGGTTTTTTACCCATCTTCATTGGGGTTTTCCGCGTCACCATTTTTGTGTGTTCATCCCCTTTGATTCCCCTTTTGCATTCTTTTGTCGCATCGACTTTAACATCATCTGGTTGACACGTCCCACAAACTTTAATTTCATCATAAGTGATAAATTTTAGCATAAAAAATTTGGCGCCCACCGTGGGGAATAACCAGACCATCTACTATTCAAAATCCATCAAATGGGAGAAACACCTAACCTCGAGGAAATGCAAAGGCAGTACGAGCAAATGAGAGCAGAGATGCTCGAAATAAAGCAAGCTAACGAGCGTCTAACAACTGACTTTACGACATCGCAGGAGAGGATCCAGAAATTGCAAGAGGAGTTAGCATCGTCCAAGGCCTCGAAAACCCGGCGTCGAGAAAATCTGAACGACATCCCTTTTATGGGGAATCTCTCTGAGTCGGATGATGAAGAGCCTGAAGATGACGAAGAGCCCGAGGACGAAGAGCCCTTGAACAATGAAGAGAACGACCAAGGGGGAGGAGAAGCGAATCTTATGACAAAGCGCATGGCTCAAATCAAAAAGCAGAACAAGCGCTTGATGAAGCTCATGTCCCAGCTCCCCGGAGCTCCAACACCAGGCATCGTGGAGCACCCCGACGGCTACGCAGAGTCACCCTTTGTTGATAGGATCTCAAGGGCCGTGCTCCCCAAAAAGCTCAACCTACCTACCTTAGCTGCTACTTATGATGGTTCAACCGATCCAGGCGAGCACGTCGCGCAATACAAGCAACGGATGTGGCAAGCGTCAATTCCCTGGCATTTGGTAGAGGCATGCATGTGCAAGTCGTTTGGAGCCACGCTCACCGGTCCCGCTCTTAAGTAGTTGGGATCTCTCAAGCCAGGAAGCATTGGCAATTTCTCCACCCTCGTCAATAAGTTCTATGAGAAGTTTGAAGGCAGTCGCAGCCTGGAAAAGCAAACGAGCGACTTATATGGCGTCGTGCAGGGACCCAAAGAATCCGTTCGCGATTATTATAATCGCTTTAACAAAGAAATGATTAGCATTAAAAATCTTGATACTAAGACTGTTATTGAATATTTCAGGAAAGAATTAATCTTGCGGTCGAAGCTATACAATCGTCTGACGAAGTATCCGTGCCAGACGTTCGAGGAAGTCAAGTCGCGAACATTAGCACAGCTGAGGTTGGAGGAAGACGATGCCATCCTCAACACCATATCCACCCGACGCGCACCGGATACTCCCACTGATCGAAAGGCCTTTGTCCCTAAGAAGAACAACTGGCGAAGTCACCCGTACAGCCGTTCAAACCAGGTAAACAATGTTACTGACGTTGTCGAAAGTGCAGGTAACAACGCAAGGACGGAGTCGCCAACCTTCCCTGCTCTAGACTCCTACGGACTTTCCGTTGACGTCGGGGGCGTTGTGAATGCCTTATCTAAAATCGGAGCGCCGGTTCGTTGGCCGAAGAAGAGCGACCGTCCGGAGGCGCAAAAAGATCAGTCAAAATGGTGTCAGTTCCATCATGACCTTGGTCATGAGACGGAGGTGTGCATTGCATTGCGACGAGAAGTTGCGTTCATGCTCAATAAGGGGCATCTTAAGGACCTCTTAAGTGACAAAGGTAAAGCATCCTTTGGAAGAAATACCGCACAGTCCGACCCTCCTGCGTTACCCGCACATGTAAAGGTAATTAACGTCATCTCTGGTGGATCTGATGTATGTGGACTAATGTATTCCGCAGCCAAAAGGCTAGCAAGAGAGGGCTCCCCCTCGTCCGCCGTTTATAAATCTTGTAGGTCAGCTGAGGAGCGCAAGCTCGAAGCGATGGCGATAACCTTTGACGATGACGACGTCTGCGACGTGGAGCATCATGACGGATCAGTCATATCCCTGACTGTCAGCAACTGCTTGTTGAAGCGAGTATTGGTTGATGGGGGGCAGCTCGGCCAACATCATATTCAAAAGCGCCCTCGAAGGTATAGGTCTGTGTAAAAGATATTACTAAAAAATCTACTTTTTAGTAGGTTTCAGTGGAGAGCTCAACATCTGTCGGAGAGATCACACTGCCAACGCTAGCAAAGGCGTCAACCTCCCAACCAGGTTCAAAGTTGTGGACTGACCGTCAGCGTACAATATCATTCTCGGTACCCCATGGATACATAAGATGAAGGCCGTCCCTTCAACCTATCATCAGTCACTGAAGTTTCCTACCAAATGGGGCGTCCAAGAAATAAAGGGCGAGCAGAAGTCTGCAAGGGAATGCTATAGTTCGTGCTCAAACCCCCAAAACGGCTATCTAGCAATTAAAGGATGGGTCAGCGCCGACGCCCCAGCGAGCAGGACGTGGATGAAGTGATGCTCGATCCATCCATCCCCGATCGCGTCGTTCGAATCGGAGCGACATTGTCACAAGAGATACGAGGTCAGTTAGTTGATTTTTGAAAGCTAACCAAGATTGTTTTGCTTGGTCCCATGAAGACATGACAGGAATCAGTCCTGACGTTATCACGCATAAACTCAACGTCGACCCCGCTCACAAGCCTGTAAGCAGAAAAGACGCAAGTTCGCTCCTGAAAGGAACCAAGTCATCAATGACGAGGTCCAGAAATTGATCGATACCGGAAAGATCCGCGAAGTAAATACCCAGATTGGCTAGCCAACGTCGTGGTGGTCAGCAAAAAGAACGGAAAGTGGAGAGTCTGCATCGACTTCACAGACCTAAACAAAGCATGCCCTAAGGATCCATTTCCTCTCTCATATAGATGCAATGGTCGACGCACGGCCGGTCACGAGCTTTTAACGTTCATGGACGCGTATTCCGGGTACAACCAAATATTGATGCATCCGGACGACCAGGAAAAGACCGCGTTTGTTACTGATAAAGGTATATATTGTTACAAGGTTATGCCTTTTGGTTTGAAAAATGCAGGTGCCACGTATCAGCGACTGGTTAATCAAATGTTTAAAGATCAACTGGGTGACACCATGGAAGTGTACATCGACGATATGCTCGTCAAATCCAAGCAAGCAGGCGATCACATTCAACATCTGTCGGAGGCTTTCGACGTATTACGAAGGTATGGCATGAAATTAAATCCTACTAAGTGCACCTTTGGAGTGTCCGCAGGAAAATTTCTAGGTACGTCGTGACGCAACGAGGAATTGAGGCCAGCCAAGATCAAATAAAAGCCATCATCAACATTCAGTCCCACGAAGCGTCAAGGAAGTGCAAAAGTTGACCGTCGCGTGGCGCGCTAAATCGTTTCATATCCCGGTCATCTGAGAAGTGTCATCTATTTTATGACGTCCTGAGAAAGAACAAGGGCTTTGAGTGGACGCAACAACATGAAGACGCGCTGCAAAAGCTAAAAGCTACTTAGCGTCGCCGCCATTGCTGTCAAAGCCGAATATGGGGAAACGTTGCAGCTCTATCTTGCGGTAAGTAACGTGTCCGTCAGCGCTGTCCTGACGCGGGAAGCGGAGAGCCAGCAGCTACCAATTTACTATGTCAGTAAGTCTCTGCTAGACGGAGACCAGGTATTCTTCATTAGAAAAGCTCATTTTAGCCATAGTCGTAGCTGTTAAGAAACTTAGGCATTATTTCGAAACGCATACTGTTGTCGTTATGACTAATTATCCTATCAAGTCTGTCTTGCGACATCCGGAATTGACAGGTCGCATGAGCAAGTGGGCAATAGCACTCACGCGTACGACATCCAGTTTCATCCAAGAACGCTGTCAAGTCACAAGACTTTGTGGCAGACTTTAGCCCAGAGCTAGAAAAGCTCGCAGACGACGAAGTCGCGGATTAACCAAGTGAACGACGACTACTGGATATTGTTCGTTGAGGATCTTCTAATTTTCGTGGTGCAGGTCTAGGCATTTGCTAAAGTCACCACAAGGGGGCAAGATAGTACGAGCCATTTGCTGTGAATTTAGAGCGACGAATAACAAAGCCGAGTACGAGGCGCTCATAGCCGGAATGACGTTAGCAGAAGACATGGGAGCGAAAGCATTGAAAGTCTTCAGCGATTCACTGCTGATAGTCAGCCAAGTCAAAGGCGAATTCGCAGCAAAAGACTCTAAAATGGCCATGTATTTGGAAATAGCTCAGAGTAAAAGTAAAGTGTTTAATTCGTTTGACATTTTGCAGATACCTGGGACCAAAAACACAAGCGGATGCAGTGGCCAACCTCGGATCTTCTTTAAGGGACGTTTCGTTTACGTCCGTCCCTATTGTTCATTTGGCAAACCCTGCTATCGCTAGGAATATCGGGGACGCTGTCGCAACAACGACCGACCAGCCTCAAGATAATCGTGGGGTCGTCAATAATGTTGATAATCCCGCACCGGAAAGTGACCCTGACGACGAGGAAGTAAGTGTCAGTTGGACAAAACCATTTTATGATTTCCTTGCTAATGACGTACTCCCAACAGATAAGGTGAAAGCACGCAGAATTCAATTCAAGGCGTCGCGATACGTACTCATTCAAGGAGTACTCTTCAAAAAGTCTGCCGCAGTCCCCTACCTACGTTGTTTGGAAAAGGAGCAGTGGGGGCAGGTCTTGAAGGACATGCATGACAGCACCTGTGGGAATCATTCAGGAGGACGCAACTTGTCTAATAGAGTATTGCGCATGGGCTATTATTGGCCAACAATGAGGAAGGACGCAATAAGGTATGTCGCCAAATGTGATAGTTGTCAACGACATGCAGGTATGACGCACAAACCTTGTGAACTTTTGCATCCTACTCTAACACCTTGGCCTTTCATGAAGGGGCATGGACATAGTTGGTAAATTACCTCCAGCCCCAGGTCAGAAGGTTTTTATGGCACTAACTGACTATTTTTCTAAGTGGATTGAGGCAGGTTCTTTTCAACAGGTACGCGATAAGGAAGTGATTTCCTTTATATACACTAACATCATTTGCAGATTTGGCGTCCCGTCCGAGATAGTATGCGACAACGGGTCGCAGTTCATTAGCAACGAAACACGACGCTTCTGCGATGAATGGGGCATAACGTTGCTAACGTCAACGCCAAGATACCGCAAGCCAATGGATAGGCTGAGTCCAGCAACAAAACGATCATTGACTCTTTGAAGAAGCGGCTCACAACCAAGAAAGGTAAATGGGCGGAGGCGTTGCCTTCCATCTTATGGGCTAACAGCACGGCACCGCACACAGCCACCGGACAAACTCCGTTCTCACTAGTCTATGGTTGCGAGGCTGTCTTGCCTTCGGAGGTGTGCGTCCCAACTGCGAGATGCAACCTAGCGACGGAACAACGATGAGTTGATTAACGACCTAGATACCATTGAGGAATTGCGCGACGCAGCGCTGGTGCGCATGGCAGCACAGCAGCAAATAGTAGCGAGGAGCTTCAACAAAAACGTCCAAGCCAAGTCCTTCGTCGAAGAAGATTGGGTCCTAAGGAAAGTATTCCAGAATACACAAGAGGCTAACGCTGGCAAGTTAGGTTAGAAGTGAGAAGG
This sequence comes from Beta vulgaris subsp. vulgaris, assembly GCF_026745355.1. Classification (NCBI taxonomy): domain Eukaryota; kingdom Viridiplantae; phylum Streptophyta; class Magnoliopsida; order Caryophyllales; family Amaranthaceae; genus Beta; species Beta vulgaris. Next base: position 26,850,569 of record NC_079203.1, read on the forward strand.
ACCATATCAAATCAGTAAAGTAGTGGCCATGGAGCCTATCAATTGGTCCGACGTGACGGAAGCTCCGTACCCCGAAGCTGGAATGCCACACACCTCAAACGATACTACTTTTAAAAGCCAAGTGACGAGCTTTGTTTTCTCAGTCAAAAAAAAAAAAAAACACCTATATATACATAGAAATGTAGAATGGTTGGTAATGCTATAATGTTTGGGTCACTAGGTGTTAGCGACCATAGTTTCTCTCACTGGGTACTTGTTGAAGTTGCAGGCAAATTGTCCCCATTCGACTTATTAACGTCCCGATGATTGCCACCATTGCCTCAACCGACGCGACGACAGGGGCACAGTCATTTTAAAGTCATAGCCATTGATGACTTTCAGCCATCTCCCTGACGGGCACATGTAAGTTTTATGTATTTCCTATGTGTATTATAAAAGTCGTTTAGTCCAAACGGCACGTCTGAACGACCAATGACGACTTTTATTAAGTCCAAACGATACGTCCGAACGACCAATGATGACTCTTATTAAGTCCAAACGATACGTCCGAGCGACCAAAGATGGCCTATTGGACGCCTGGCTAATCCTCTAGAAACGTCAGAATAACGACCGAGACACATGCATGTGACACACAGTAGAGACATAAGATTATCTATGTTAAAAATTCAAAAGCAACGAAGTAAATGGTCACCCCCATAGGCGACCCAAAAGAACACGATAGAAATTAAAGAGTTATGGTCACCCCCATAGTGACCCAAAAGTAAATAACAAACAGTCACTCCCTTGAGTGACTTAAAACATAGTTTGATTAAAAGTTTAAACGATAAGAGGCATGACATAAGGGACTAGAAATTAAACGTCAGGGATCTTCTCAGCTTCCTTCCCTCTACCTTCAGCTGCAGAACAGTGGCTGGAGCTTCTTCTCAGTCTCAGGGTCAGGAGGCACATCTGACGCTATGAACCCACACAAGACGGGCGTTCTCATCAACCTTTGTGAAGAATCCGCCTCGCAGCCAAGTCCTCCTCATCCTAAGATCTTTCATTGACCCCATGAATTGGATATAGGTCAATGTCTTCTGTGGCGTCCACGACGCCGTCTTCTTCATTAAAAACTGGTACATCAGCTTTGCCCTGACCCTAGCGTACCTCACCTCGTTCCAGCCGTTTTCTGTGCGTCGACGCTCGCTTGGAGCGTCGTGATCTCGTGACGAGAAGACTCCTCCAACTTAGTCGCCCTCTGCCTTATCTTTTCTAGCTCCTCCCCATTCTTCTGCAATGACTTTTTCATGTCTTCCATGGCCATCTTGCAAGACTCCACCTCGTCGCTTTTGGACTTAGCGTCCAATTCAGCCTTCTCCATTCTCTGCTTCATGGTCAGGGTGACCCTTCAGCAGAGAGGAGATCTCTCTCTTAGCCATCAGGAGATGTTGAGAAGACTGCACAAAAGATATGATAGCGTCATTTAGAGAGTCAAAATTATTGTCATAAGAAGGCATAATGTCTGAAAAAGGAAGTCGGAAGTCGATACCTGAAATAGGAGTTCCATCCCATACGACATCATGCGAGGAAGAGTATGTTCCTTGATCCTTTCCATTGCGCTAGGAAAAGGAACCTGTCTGCTTCAGGCCATATGGACCGTTCCAACGACATGAAGTCATTTGGGACGGTCACAGAATAGGAAGGATCGCTTTTGTCTGGGGGGGCCAGGAAGTCAGTCTTGCGCGTCTTAGACGCAACGTCCAGCTCGTCGTCCAAGTGAACGACTACCGCTATGTCCTTCTTAGACGATGCCGACGCAACGTCAGTAGAGGACTCCCTCTTGCGCTTGCGCAGCATCTCGGCCAGTGCTTGCCCATCCAGACTCCCCCTAGGACGCGATTGAGACGAACCTGTCCGAAGTGATTAAGTCGTTAGTGTACAACCTTCCATGGTATATCCTACTAAAGAATAAAAAGCAGAGGAAAAATCTAAATTAGATAGACTAACCAGAAGCCATAGATGAACAACTGTCTTGAGAAGCAAAAAGAACCCTTCTGAACTGCCTGTCGTCCTCTGACACCTTCAGAAACTTGTCACAAAGACTCTGAGACTCATCGCGATGCAACAGTAGTTTTGGATTAAGACCTGCAGTAGAAACGATGTAAGAATGGTGTTAACGACACATCACAAACTTAGAAGAACTGGAAATAAACACACCTTCGGTATTCCAGCCACCAACCAGAGACGCCCCGGCTTCCCCTAGCGACGGCCTCTTCACAAAAACAAACCTATTCTTCCAACCCCTGTCATTTGATTGAATTCCCCCGACCAGAGGTTCTAACCTCGCTTTTGCATGTAGGGATCCTATTTTTTGCTTTAACCCTAATTTTGTAGTAGTGAACAGTAGGTCGTAAGGTGAAGGCGTCTTCCCATGACGCTGTCACCCTGTCGATGACACTAAGAATCCTCTAGACTTGGGGCATAATTTGCCAGGACTGATTTGGTAAATCTGCATCAAGTCCCTTACCAGGGGGGTGAAGGGAAGTCTAAGACCTATTTTGAAAGGGTATTCATAGAGCACTACCCATTTTTGGGGACACGACTCTGGGGGTTCGTCAGGTTCAGCATTCCTAATGACGGACTCTCAGGCAAATTTCCTAAGTCTAAAAACCTTAAAAGGTCCTCTTCTGACATCGTTGACAGTTCGTCTCATTTTCTACCCTTAATTCTACAGCTTTTTCTTTCCCTTTCGATTGTTTCTTGGTTTTTCACAAAAGTCCTAATGTTGCGTCTACTGGCGCCATGAAAACAGTAGAGGAAGAGAAATAGAGCGAATCAGAAAAAATGAGCGAAAAAGTGCGAAATTACCTGGTGTCAGCGATCGATTTTTCCGGTGGAGAGAATAATGAGAGTTAAGGAAGTTGCCTTACTTAAAGAGAGAGAGAGATTTGATGAAATTGGAAGTGAGGATTGAGTTGTTTAAAAACCGCGTTAGTTATTTATGCCAACTAAAAAATCATGACAATGGGACCAACGGTTATAATTAAAACGACAATTTAAACAAAAACTACCTTTTTGCAGTTGGTGACTCTTGAACTACCAAAGATAAACCGCTCAAACGGATCTCCTTTCCTTCCCTAGGTCCCCTTCGGAATTTTTTCTAAAAACTGACAAGTGCAAAGATTTAGCTTATGATTTTTTTGTTCTCCTAATGATTTAGACAGAGTTTCTTTGTTAATTTAAGAAATTTTTTACAATTGTCTCATGGGCTTTGTGTCACCCCGATTTCAACAATTGGGGCAAACTGTTATGGCTGAATTTTTTACAGGTTGACATTGACGCAATGACGCGATGACTCGATGACATGACGCCGTGTGGCACAGTGACGAAGAAATTCAGACCCGAAGACGTAGCAAACAATGTGAGATTTGAAGCTAAAGCATTAAATAAGTAACGGTCCGGCTAAATAAGGGAAGAGTTTAACAAGCCATAAATTCAGCTGTTGAGGAGCGTGAGTCAAGACGTTGGAGCATAAGTGAAGGAGATCCCGTGATTTAAGCATGAAAATCAATGTAATAATGAGTAGATTTATTTTTGTATTCGTTGGGGAAAAGCCAAAGAAAAAGAAGGCATATAAAAGAGAGAGAGGAGGTCATTGTCATGTTTTTTACGCAACATTGTGAGAAAACACTAGAGTGAACTAAGCATTCTTGTAAACGACAATCAGTCACGAAGAAAGATAGTGAACTATATTAGTTTGGTGGATCTCCAACCACCCGGTTTTTTACCCATCTTCATTGGGGTTTTCCGCGTCACCATTTTTGTGTGTTCATCCCCTTTGATTCCCCTTTTGCATTCTTTTGTCGCATCGACTTTAACATCATCTGGTTGACACGTCCCACAAACTTTAATTTCATCATAAGTGATAAATTTTAGCATAAACACTAATCTATTCACTAGCCATGGAAAGGAATAAATAAAAAGCTTGAAGCAACAATGGTGAAAATCATATCTAATAAACTAATCATCAACTAATTACTACTAATCAATACTAAAACAAGGCAAAACAAGTTTAAAAGTAATAAAGAGAAGAGATGGAAGAAATACTCAAAAATGGATGAACAAATGAAAAAAGTCCATTGAAATAGCTTCAATAACTCACATTCAAAAGCTTAGATATAGTTTCTCTCTCTAAGTTCTACTTCTCTCTCTAAAAACTCTCTATAATTAGAACTAATTAATGAAGAAATTAAAAGCTTAGTATTAGGATTATTACAAAATTGGTTTTATACCCCGTAGAAATAAGGGCAAAATTGTAAAAGACAAAACAAAAATTAGGAAAACTAGACGACGGAGCGCCCGCTCCAGGCTTGGAGCGCCTGCTCCTGGAACGCTTGTGGGCCGCTGCAAAGCTACTGCCAAAAGTAAGGAGAACTGGACGATGGAGCGCCCGCTCCTGGAACGCTCCTGGGCCGCTCCAAGTTACTCCCATTAGTACCAACTCTTTTGACACTACGAATTCCTCCGAATATAGGACGATCAAGCCTGAGACTAAGTTTAGGCGATAAAGAGACACCTTTCCCTGTATCAAATTAGGACATAATGATAAGTACATCAAATTAGGCTAGAAAATTACTAAGTACTTACAAGATCGACATCTGACATATCCCTATAGTCAGAACAGTTGAGCATGTTCAACAATCTCTTATGGAACTCAAGCTCACATTGTAGCACCAGTTTTTTCCGTCCAAGAAGTTCTTGAGTCAAGTTAACCTATAGTTAAATATAAAAATTATTAAATCATTATCTATAATTAGAACAAACTTAGATATTTAGTCGATTAGAAACTTACACAAGCTGTAGCAGGGATGAAAAAACCTCTTTGGGACCCCAACCCACGTCCTGATTCCTTCCAATTTAAAACCAATGACCATATATCAATGATACCAGTGTCCACATAGTCTTCCAAATGAGAAAAGATCGTGTTCACCTTGGAATCCTTTGTAATGATACAATACTTCACTAAAACCACATGATTAAAGAAAGAAGAATGACTATGAATTGAAATTTTGTGAGAGGTAGATCAAACAATAAATTAGACAAAAGAACTAACAAAATCATCTTACTTTCTATCTCCAAATGTCATAACATATTTGCAGATTTGCTTCTCAATTATAGTCAACTTCTTCAACACGTCAACATATCGATCATAGTATGGAGAGCTATATTGCAAAGGCAGGTTCTTTGGCTTCCTTAGAGGACGTTGTCTCTTATTTTCAAGTTTTCCCTCAAATTCCGTATCAAATGCACAACTTTGCTCTTCCCCTTTTTGTTGCTTAGTCGACCATGTAAAGCAACAACTATGGGTATCTCAGTATCGATCTCAGGTGCATCAATCTCAGATGCATCAATCTCAAGTGCATCAGGTGATGAAATTAGATTAACATCTTTACTTTGAGGTGCCCGAATAAACGGTAAAAGTTCAAGTCCAAGATCAAAACTAGGAACATCCGGTTGTGGTGGAGTAGCAAAAATCTCATTTGGAATGTTAGTTTCCTTCCTAGTTTCTTGTTGATTATGTGTTCCACAAGTCTCTTGATAAGCATTCACAAGGGCATCAATTGCTTCTAGAACTCCGGGTTGATCAAAGAAAGCATCAAACTCTTATGAATTGGACTTACCATTAAGATTGGAAACAGAAGGCTCTACTTCCGGTTGAGGTTGTTGCTTCTCTGAAAATTTAGTGAACATGTCAACGGCGGTGCTTTGTATTTTCTTTATACATTCACTACCCGGGTATTTCTTATATTTTCTCAAAGGTATAGGTAGTGAGGATATCTCATCTTGTGCTTTGTTATGCATTTTCTTGTTCTTCGATCTAACCCAAAATAAAATTACTTATCAGAACTAGCAAGTAATAGATTGAACCTGAATTTTTTTATTTCTCTCCCTTTCTAAGTTCCAATGCAGAATATTTATACACAGTAAAGATTTTAAGTGGGTGCGTGCCTCCTAGAGCTAAAATATGATCCACCAAGTGCATAGAAACATTACCAATCCTTTTTAGCTCAAATATAACTCATGGTGGCTAAGAATACATCACCACTAGCTTAAAAGTACATCAAGAGTGGATTAAAAGTACATCATTGTTTTTTTAAAAGTGCAGCAAGGAATCTATCTATATTTTTCATGTTCTCAAGTAGTTAGTCAAATATTTTAGCACAAAGCCTTGGACACTGATTCATCAAATTATCAACTCATATAACATAAGTGGCTTAAATATACATCATGAATTGGCTAAAAGCACATCACAAATTGCTTACAAGTACATCTCCAATTATACATGCTTAATATTTAGAATTAGAACCACATTTTCAATAGGAGCTACCTCTTGAACATTTTTCTCTAAAATAAGAACCAAATTCTCTCTCCTCCTAATTTACTCTCAGTCATAACACCTCTGCTTCACTCTTCATTCATTCTCTGTAATTTACCATGTAATTAAATCATTCTTCACTTTTATCATTTTGTTTTCAATTTTTCATATGACTGTTTCATAATTCAAGGCGCGAACCCTAGAATTTTCAACGACTTTCGAATTTTTCTCAAAAAAAGGTTTAATGACGGAATTTCAGTTCCAGAATAACGACCTTAAATATGTTGATAATTTGTTTGATATGAATGATTTTCGAGATTAAGCTTAAAAAAAATCCTCAAAACCAACAAATAACTACAAAATTAAGATTAAAAAATCCGAAAAATTACCACGTTAAATCTTCTTCGAGCTTCAATGGAGAACTTTGAATCTTGTTTGAGCTTTCGTTGAGGACAAATTGCTAGTTTTGAATGTTGTTGAAACTTCAATTGTGGACGAAAAAGGTGGCAAGCAATGCTAAGTCAGTGAGTTTCTTTTGCACGACATTTTTTTGGATTCGGTGGTTTTTTCGAGATTAATGACACCCAAAAACCCAATAAATGAAAGCTGTTAGATTAAAAAGATCCAAAGGCTTATATTTGTTCTCATATAATTAGCTTTTCTCACATAACCATGATATTCTCACATGAGCCCATATCTATACACACACACACACACACACACACGCGCGCGCGCGCACACACACAAGCACACACACACACACACACACACACACACACACACACACACACACACACACACACACACCCACACACACACACACACACAAACACACATACACATACACATACACATACACATACACATACACATACATATACATATACATATACATATACATATACATATACATATACATATACATATACATATACATTACATATACATATACATATACATATACATATACATATACATATACATATACATATACATATACATATACATAAAGTATAAACCGAGTCCCCTTCTCTCTCTAGGAGTTAGGGCATAAACCCAGCGAGTTTGGCGATTGTCGCCGTGCTGTGTCGGCCAGTTCCAATCAATTATGGCGGACGAATTAGTCGAGAGTTGTAGGCGGCTGAGAATAGTGGATGAGGAGAACGAAGTGGTGGACCTGGGGGCGATTTAATCCCAGATTTTGGAGGCAAAGACTTCATTAATGCTGGTGGGAAAGGTGATTTCGGAGAGGGCGGTGAATCTCGACGCTCTTAAACGGGTGATGTCTCAGATCTGGAGCCAGAATATTAATATGGTGGTGCAGGCAATTGATTCCAACACTTTTATTTTTCAATTCTTTCATTGGAAAGACAAAGCCAAGATTTTGGAGGGACGATCATGGTTGTTTGACCAAAAATTACTGGTGCTTGATGAAATTATGGGTGACACCCAACCGTCGGAGGTGGTACTGGATACATCACCTTTTTGGGTGCGAATTAATAATTTACCTTTCAACTGTCGATCGGATACAGAGGTGCGAGCCATTGCCGGATGCCTTGGCCCAGTTCTGGAGGTGGACATTGATGACTTTGGCCTTGAACGATTCTGTAGAGTGAAGGTGCAGTTGAATATTTTTAAACCCTTGCGTCGGAGACATCATATTAGATGCAAGGATGGGGTTATTGCTACTATTGTTTATAAGTATGAGAGGCTTCCACATTTTTGCTTTCGGTGTGGGGTGCTTGGAAATAGTGACAAGGATTGCAATGCGGAGGTGCCGGAGGAGTGGGAGAAGGAGATGGGATGGGGTCAGTGGTTGAAGGCTTCACCTTACAAAGGCAGGGGGAAACACAAAGAAGAGACGGGGGCCATTAAGGCAAGGAGGAAAGTTCTTTTTGTTTGTAAGGAAGAGGGTGATTTACGGGGGGAGGAAAATCCCCAGCACTTTAATAGGGTGGAGGGGGTTGATGAAGTGGGGGGACAAAGTTTCTGTAATGTCTCACAGCTAGCGCCAGGGGGTAGTGCGGAGAAGTTAGTGGAGTTGGTGAATGAGAATATTGTTGTGGCTGTTAGGGAGGATGGATACAAGGCTCTTAATGATGTTGTTGGTGTTCCCCACATTATTAATGTTGCTGATGGTGTGTCCAATCACAAGGACCAGAACATTCCCTCTTTTCAGGTTGGTACTTGCTCCAAACCAAATAATAATCACAAACTAACAAAAAAGAAACGCCTCTCTACCAAGGGATCTGTAACTAATCTGATCAAAAGTACTCCCATGGGCTGTAATCATGATATTTCCCCTGCTGTGTTGGATACTAGACATACTGTTGTTGACTTTTTGGATGTGAACTTTATGGGGAAAAGGAAAATTGATGAATCCCCTATTATGGATGTTACGCTGGACTTGAGTATGGGAAGGAAAAAATAAAAAACGGAACTGAATCTGGATCTGGATATGATTCAAGTAGCGGAGGTTGGTGATGTCCAACCCCGCGAAGAGCAATGAAATTCTTAAGTTGGAACTGTCAGGGTTTGGCCAACCCTTGGACAGTTAATGCTCTTCACTCTCTTTGCTGGAGAGATAGGCCCAACATTGTTTTTCTGATGGAAACAATGGTGGAGTCTCATGTGTTAGAAAAAATTCGTAAAAGGTGTGGGTTTACAAATGGTTTATGTTTGAGTAGTAATGGAAATTCGGGTGGCATGGGTCTGTTGTGGAATAATATGGATGTATCTGTGGAGTCTTTCTCTACTCATCATGTTCATGCGGTGGTGTTGGATGAGAATAAAAATCCTAGTTGGAATGCAGTCACTAGTACAAAATAGACGATTTGTGTTGGATGCGAGGCGCCTATTTGCGTCGGACATGGGTCCGACGCCACAGGCCTCGACGCAAATCAGAATACAGGATCTGCGTCGGACAATGGCGCGACGCATTTAATTAGCTATCTGCGTCGGACTCCGCCTACCATACGACGCAAATGACAACTCATCTGCGTCGCACGAAGACTAAAATGCGACGCAGATGACTCATGTGCGTTGCACATAGCCTTACATGCGACGCACATGAGACTTTTCAATCCCAGCACCCAAGCTCATGCGACAAGGCTTTTCAATCCCAGCAGCCAAGCTCACGTGCATGTAGTACTATGTGCGACGCACAAGAGGCTAATCCACGCACGATTCACCAGCAGCATAGTTCACACCCAATTCATCAGCAACTTAATAATGAATTCAAATCAGCAATACTGAAAATAAACTGGAAAAAAGTTGAATTTTTAGATTGGATATAAAATTGTATTTTTACAAAACCTAATTACATAATACTAAATTATAGAATAAAAAAAAATTACAGAAAATGAAGATAAAAAAATTACAGAATAATAAAAAAAATTACAGAAAATGGAAATAAAAAAATTACAGAATAATACAAAAATTACAAAAAATAAAATAAGCAAATCAACAAAAAGGAAAAAAAAAATCAATTACACAGTTACAGAAATTATACAAAAACCGAAATTTTTACATCTTCATCTCCATCCTATTCAAACTCAAAATTAGTGGATTGAGTTTCTTAAACAACGAATTCAAGGCTAATGTTCGATGTTTTGTGTTCGTTTCTCTCCCTCCCTGTGTCTGTGCTCGTCGGAATGGGTCAATCGAAGCAAATAAGGAAAGCAATCGCCGGTGAGATCTTGTATGTTGGAGATCCCCTTTTACCTTCGCCACAAAACTAGAGAATTGACTCTCTCATCAGCAATAACGAATTCAAGGCGAGTTGTTGAGATTCGAAAGAGAATTGAAGTGAGTGAGAGAAAGATGAGATGCGAAAGAGATGAGAGAGTCATAGAGTGTTTGAGTAGAGAGATGAAGGTTTGAGTGAGAGAAAACGGCTAGATAAGTGAGAGAGAAAAAAGTCTGATGAAGATTGAAGGGTTTGAGAGAGAAAACGGCTGAAAGCTAGGGTTTGAAGAGAAACTCTAAACTTGCAGTTAAATATGGGAAGCCCATCATGTGCGTTGTATGTCATGGCCCACTCGACGCAAAGCTTGGCCCAAACTTATTTTGTGTCATCTGCGTCGCACACTTGGGTACGTGCGACGCTTGGATCGTTTGCGTCGCGTGCTTCAAACTGTCTGACACAAATTTTCTTTTTATGATCTGGACCCATGTTGTGCGTCGCACTCTTCATTGCGTGCGACACACACTAGGGGAAAAAAACATAAAGGACTGCGCAGGAAGGGCTGCGCTTTTCGTAAAAGCGCAGCCCTACTAGTGAAGGGCTGCGCTTATTTAAAAAAGCGCAGCCCTACTAAGCAGAAGGGCTGCGCTTATTTAAAAAAGCGCAGCCCTTCACTAGTAGGGCTGCGCTTTTTAAAAAAGCGCATATATATATATACATATATATATATATATATACATATATATATATATATATACATATAATATATTATATATATATATATATTATATATATATATGTGTATATGTGTGTATGTATACATATATATATGTGTGTATGTATACATATATATATGTGTATGTATACATATATATAGTGTGTATGTATATATATATATGTATGTACTATATATATATATATATATATATATATATATATATATATATACATATACATATACATATACATATACGTATACACATACATATACGTATACATATACATATACATTACATATACATATACATATACGTATACATATACGTATGCGTATACATATACATATACATATACATATACATATACATATACATATACATATACATATACATATATATATATATATATATATATATATATATATATATATATATATATTAATATATATAATATTATATATTATATATAGACATATATATATATATATACATATATATATACATATACATACAATGTTATCAGGATCGGGATCCTACTTTGGATCGTAGGGGTTGGTAGAATCGAATCGATAGGATCGGATCGTAGGATCGTAAGATCCTACGATTTGGTGAAACAGAGATAATTATACTAAAATATGGTGAGAACCTCATGTTAAAAATGTACACGTATTAATAATGGATTTTTTAATAAGCAAATGATGATTGTTTTTCAATACTATAAGATTAAAGTAACATGCAACCAAAATCTAATAGGAGAAATATAATATGTGAAATTACTTTATGATTTTTATACAGTAGGATCGGATCGTAGAGTCGTAGGATCGTAGAATCGTGTTAAGATCCTACCATGTGATTTTTTGTGGTTGGGCAGGATCGAAAGATCCTACAAAATTAAGATCCTACGTAGGATCGGGATCGGTGAGGTCATCCAGGATCGTAAAATCGTAGAATCGTAAGATCCGGATCGGGATTTTAACAATACATATACATATATATATATATATATATATATATACATATATATATATTATATATATATATATATATACATATATATATATATATATATATATATATATACATATATATATATATATATATATATATATATATATATATACATATTATATATATATATATATATATATATATACATATATATATATATATATATATATATATATATATATATATATATATATATATATATATATATATATATATATATATACATACATATATATACATATATACATATATATACATATATACATATATATACATACATATATATATACTTTGGTAATATTCCAGGAAGGGGCTCGAAATGAGGGCTAATACTTTGGTATGTTTCCATATATATATGTATATATATATATATATGTATGTATATATATATATGTATGTATATATATATATGTATGTATATATATATATGTATGTATATGTATATATATATATATATACATACATATATACATATATATATATACATACATATGAGTTAAGATTTCTTACTGTGCTAATACAAATGAGTTCAGAAACTGTTTTATATTGTTTGGAAATTTATTTTAACAATGAGATTGTTTTATGAAGTTTATACGTTGAGATTTAAATGCTTCTCGATATTTATATTGAAGAGATTATTTATGAGGTTTATTAGAAAGGAGGAAGTTCCTCATTGCTATCAAGTTTTAATTAAATTGTGGGGTTGTCGGTAAGCGATATTCCTCGAGTATGGAAGTATGTTGAGTTAACAGTGCCTCAACAACATATTTTAGTAGTTGGGAGTATATTGATCAATACTCTTGCCATTTGTCTTTCTTCTTGGTACGTTATCAAGTTAGGGGTATGCATACTACGGAGTTTGATATTTACCTTATCTAGTGAGCCTAACTAGCTCATTGAATTTTTATTACTTCCTACTCACAAATTACGAAAGGTTATATTTCAAAGTTTTACAGAATAGTTCAGAAAGAAAGAAAGATTGGATTTGATGTTGTTATAAAGTTAATATATTTTATATATAATATGTACAACTTTTAAATGAATTTGTAAGATATTAGTCTATAAATTATTTATCACGTACATAGACATATAATCACACAATCACATAGGTAACTGTTTTACAACGGAAAATAGAGTACGATAGACGTTGAAATTACCTCGAGTAGCACATAGACGAATGATAGTCAATCCTAGAAAGCTCCTACAAAATCTTTGTCTGCAACAAATAATATTATCTAAAGTTAATCACTTGATATAAATACTTCAAAAGAAAACTAAATTTTAAAACTTTAACCAACGTTTATAAAATTAATAATAAACAAAGTTAAATAACCACGGTTAAAAAGGAAAGAAAAATAAGAATTTTAGAAAATATTTTACTTAAAAAAAGGTGACACACCACACTGTAACTTTTGTTAAAAGTTTTCAAAACCCCTTTGTGACAACAAGTCACATACCTTCACGTGAACTTGCTGTTTAGAAGGACAATATAGTTATTTTTATTGTTTATCCTTTTAATCAAAAGTCAAAGTCACTTAAGTTGCTAAAAAAGAGACAACTATTCTGGTTCTACATAACCAATTTTCTTTCGAAAAGAAACACAAACCAGAGTAAAGAGAGAGAGAAGAAGAAAGAGAAAGAGGATTGGTCGGCCAGTTCAATGTACTAGCAGTAGTAGCGACGGTACGACGCTACTAACTTTTTTTTTTTTTGCTCCTCAGAAATATGGTGATGTGAGATGGTTTCTTACCTACTAAATTTTGAAACGAAAATGGTGCTTAAATGGGGTGAAGAAATTCGGTATTTATAGTCATAGTAGAGGGACAGAGGAACAATTCAAGGAGGAGGATCTGATTGAAACAAAGGAGGGAGGTTAAAATTTGATTAGGAATATTTGGGGGGGGGGGGAATTAGTTGAGCAATCAATTTGACAGATTTGCTTTATACAATTGAAGAAAATTTTGGAAATAATCTCTTCGATTTTCTGTTTGCTTCAAAATAGATTTTTTTTTTATTTTCGAAATTCATATATTCAAAAATAATAACTCGTGTGTGTGTGTGTATATATATATATAGTTTACTATTAAAAATAATAATTTTCAGGATATTTGCTTCGAAACAGATTTTTTTTTAATTTTCGGGATATTGCATTCACTCCTAAAAAGCAAAGTTTTTCCTTGAACTTAAGTTAGAAGAACGAAAAGTTAGTATCATATGCTTCCCCTCATTTAAGAAGTTTTGTCCTCGAAACTCTATCGTACCCGAGGAAAAAGTTTCGGATATCGGATTTTCATGTCATCCTCAGCTTCCCAAGTTGCTTCCTTGATTTCATAATTGACCATAATTTCTTAACTAACCTCACAGATTTGTGTCGAGTATTTCGCATTTTGGTATCTAACATCTTAGTAGGCTGGTCCTCAAAGGTAAGGTTTTTGATCCAATGCGATAGCTCTTGGTTGAAGGATATGGTTTAGATCATGAACATATCTGCGAAGCTGAGACACTTGGAAAACATTATGGACATTGCCTAATTTCATAGATAATGCTAACCTATAGGTCACCTCTCCGATTCGTTGCAAAACTTCCTGAGGACCAATATTTCGAGGGCTTAGCTTCCCTTTTCTCCCAAACCGCTTCATACCTTTAGTTGGGGAGACCTTAAGTAAGACTTTTTCTCCTATTTCGATCTCTAAGTCTTGCCTTTTCATATCTCCATAAGATTTTTGTCGATCTTGTGCTGCCTTCATATGCTCTTAAATCTCTTAAATCATGACGGTCCCCAAATTCAATGATTCATTCACATCACTCCAGCATATAGGTCTTCTGCACTTTTGTCTATACAAAGCTTCATAAGGGGCCATCTTTATACTTGAGTGATAACTATTATTATATGAGAATTCTTTATACACCAAGTGTTCATTCCATGATCCTCCATAGTCTATCACACACTCTTGTAACATGTCTTTGAGTGTCTGAATAGTTCTTTCAGTTTGTCCATCAGTAGTTGGATGAAATGTTGTACTAAACTTGAGTATGGTTCCCACAACTTCTTGAAGCTTCTGGCAGAATTTGGACAAGAATCGAGAATCGCTATAAATAACAATATCCTTGGTACACCATGCAATCTTACTACCTCCTTGAAATAAGCATCTGTTAGTTGTTGCATTGACCATGTGTCCTTAGTTGCCAAAAATCTTGCTGTTTTTGTTAAACGATCTACTATAATCCAAATGGCATTCTTTCCTAACTTAGTGGTTGGCAATCCCAGAACAAAGTCCATAAAGATCGATTCCCATTTCCATCCTACAATTGTTGAAGGTTGTAGCTTTCCACCAGGCTTCATGTGCTGGAACCTCACCTATTGGCAAGTTAAGCATTTGGCTATAAATTCAGCCACATCTCGCTTCATTCTAGGCCACCAATAGTGTTGTTTGAGGTTTTTTATTAAGTTTGTCTCCTCCAGAGTGTATAAGAGTAATGGGAATTATGAGCCTCTTTCAAGTTTTTGTCCTTAGGGTTTCATCATTAGGTACACATTATCTCCTCCTTGTACTTTGTTATTCCTTTAGCATTAACCTCAAATTCAGGTGCTTGACCATTTCGGTTTCCTCGACTTACTCAATCAATCATTCGTGCTCTACTTTGCTTGAATGTTTTCGAAGAGATTAGGCTCGACAATGACTACATTTAATCTAGCTTCTATGTAACCATTTTCAACAACTTCTAAGTTCAACTTTTGAAAGTCCTTGCATAACTTGTCGATTAAGATCAATACATTCATTGTATGAATACTCTTCTTGCTTAAAGCATTCGCGACTTTGTTTGCTTTGCCTTCATGATATACATTGTTAAGATCATAAACATTGATGAGTTCAAGCCAACGCCTTTGTAGCATGTTCAACTCCTTTTGAGTGTAGAGATATTTTAAACTCTTAAGGTATGTGTACATTGTGCACTTGACTCCATACAAATAATGTCTTCATATTTTGAGTGTAAATATAATTGCCCCTAGCTCTAAATCATGAGTAGGGTAATTTTGTTCATAAGGTTTCAGTTTCCTTGATGCATATGCTATGACTTTTCCATGTTGCATCAGCACACACCCTAACCTATGATTTGAGGTATCACTATACACCTTGAAGCCTGCTGTTCTAGGTTAAAGGTCAACACTAGTGCTGTTGTAAGTCGTTTTTTCAATTCTTGGAATGTTGTATCACGATCAATGAAATTTAGTGGTCTTCTTTATCAGGTTGGTGAGAGGTTGAGCAATCTTAGAGAAATCTCTAACGAATCTCCTATAGTACCCAATAAGACCCAAAAAGCTTCTAAATTTTGTAACACATACAGGTCGAGCCCAATCTGTCACTGCTTGTATCTTTGAGGGGTCAACAACAACTCCGTCCTTTGAAAGCACATGGCCAAAAAATGAGACTTTCTCTAACCAAAATTCACACTTTGAGAATTCGGCATATAATTTCTCTTGGTGAAAGATTTCCATATTTTCTTCAAATGGGCCTCATGTTCTTCCTTATCTCCTGAGAATACCAGAATGTCATCGATAAATATGAACATGTAATTATCCGAGTACTGATAAGGATCATGCTAAGGTGACTACTGATTTGTTGAGGACTTTTAAGAAAGAAGCTATGGTGATGAAAAAGACGCGATGCATCATGTTATCGATCCCGGATAACGTATTTCACAATGAGCAAGAGGTAAGGCTTAATTATGAAGACATACGAGATTGGTGCTTCCAAGAGAGATGGGATCAACTCACCTGTCGATTCTCATGAAGTATGTATTTAGTCAACTTTCAATTATCTTCTTTTTCAAATAATTGTCGATTTCAATAAGTGTTTTTATGAGCTCATTTTGTTATTCTAGGAATTTAAGTGAATCATGTCAGAAACATGGCATATTCGGGGTGTATGGATTTTGTGATCTATAATTATCTAGCTCCATGGACTCCAACTGTAGAAGAAGATCAATTTGACTATTTATGTCGTGTTTTCGGGTGCAATGGATGCAAGAATCTGAATCGCCTATTTTTTGTACGATTCCATGAAAAGTAAGTGTGTATGCGTAATATATTGCAATTTGAACTAAATTAGCTTATATAAATATTTTTTTCGCTAATCAGTTGCATATAGAAAACATTGGATGTTAGCTGCCATAAGCCATTGGAACGAAACTAGTTTTTGGCTTGATCCTAGTGGAGCATATCAAATTCGTGAATTTGCTGAACGGATCATCAATGAGTATGTGAGCTATTTATAGTTTACTAATGATATCCTATTATCAATGTCTTCATCTAATTAGGTAAAATTTTCTTAGAGACAATGTAAAATTTAGCATGGTTCATTGAAAGGACGTCAAAAAAATGAAAATAATCCTATAAGGTGGAACAATATAGAGGTTTGTATAATAAAAATATACATGTAATGACACATTTGAATGGAATAGTTATGCTGTTGAGTTATCTGAACGTTCTCATGACAGTGTCCTTGTCAAGCCTTGGACTCCATGGATTGTGGCTATTATGTTTGTTGTTACATGATTGAAACTATTGCAAGTAGTAATTTTGGATTGAAAAGAAAAACCATGGTCACAATCGAAATTATAGTAGTGAATATAAGTTAGGATGCAATAGTAATAGTATCAATCCAAAATTATCATTAGATATTGGAGTTACGAAGTTACTTTATCAGGAATTAATTATTGTCTACTTGCGATAGTTGCAATCATGTAATCACAAACATAATAGCCACAATCCTTGGAGTCCAAGGCTTGACGAGGACACTATCATGTAAAAGTTCAAATGTGTTATTACATGTAGTATATTTTTATTATACAAACCTGTATCTTGTTCCACCTTATAGGATTCCTTTTCAATTTCTTGACGTCCTTTCGATGAACCATGCTAAATTTTACAATGTCTCTAAGAAAATTTTACCTAATTGGATGAAGACATTGATAATAGAATATCATTAGTAGACTATGACTAGCTCACATACTCATTGATGATTCGTTCAGCAAATTCAGGGATTTGATATTCTCTAGGATCAAGCCAAAAAACAGTTCCGTTCCAAGGGCTTATGGCAGCTAATATCTAATGTCTCCTGTATGTAGCGAAAAACATACTCATATATGCTAATTTAGTTCAAATTGCAATATATTATGCATACACACTTAGTTTTCATGAAATTGTACAAAAATAGTTGATTCAGGTTCTTGCCTCCATTGCACCCGAAAACACGACATAAATAGTCAGATGGATCTTCTTCTACAATTGGAGTCCATAGAGCTAAATAATTAGGATCACAAAATCCATACACCCTGGATATGCCATTTTTCTGACATGATTCAGTTAAGTGCCTAGAATAACAAAAAGAGCTCATAGAGACACTCATTGAAATCGACAATTATTTGAAAAAGAAGATAATTGAAAGTTGAATTAATACATATTTCATGAGAATCGACATGTGAGTTGATCCCATCTCTCTTTGGAAGCACCAATCCCGTATGTCTTTATAATCAAGCCTTAGCTCTTACTTATTGTGAAATATGTTATTCGGGATCGATAATATGATGCATCCACGCGTCTTTTTCATCACCATAGCTTCTTTCTTGAAAGTCCACAACAAATCAGTGGTCACCATAGGAGGATTTTCTTTTTGAGGGGCTTTCTAGGTTTATCCTGGGGTCTTCTAATGAGGTCTTTTTAGGTGAAATAACAACAATTTTCAAACTCTAACCTTATAGAGCATGAATTTTTCATTACCTTGCTTATGTGTTGTATGTATCTCCACATGCATGGCTATTCATCCCAATCTTTACAATAAGTGTTGTTTTAAGACAAGATTTGGTTATTCAAGCTAAGTTGAGTAAAGAGGCAGGAGGCTGCTATTCAGGAAATATTAGGAAATTCGCTTGATATTATAGTAGACATATGGGAAATGTTTCAACTTAGGCATCCGCATATAAATGTGTCGGTTAACTTTGTTATGCGTCCTAGCTCCAAAACAAAGAAACAAAATCATCAAGGTCCTTCCTATATTTGAACACTTACTTCAATATCAGCTGGTAGTTGCACATGCTCTTGGCTGGAATTCCAACTGTCACCAAACTGGGCATTCGCAAGAAACTGGAAGATCAAACTATGACCAAACTGGGCATTCGCAGCAAACTGGAAACACAAATCAGAGAGATATGAAATTGGTTGTTTAATTTCTACTGCTTCTTATTCTTGTGCTCCAAATTCTCTCACCACTCATCAGTAATCATTACCATTGCGAGACTAATAGCTTCCCCCCCCCGGAACACTTACTTCAATATCAGCATGATGGGTGAACTATCCAATTTTGCTTTATTACTGGCAAATTAGATAGCACAAGCAACTTCTAATTTACTCATCAAGACAGAACAAAATATGTATATTTCTCAAACTTCTATCAGTATCTTAGTTCCGCCTTAAATAGCAGACTGAAATATGTTAACCATTCATCTCATGGATTCTCAGGAAAGACAAATGAAGGAAGTTGTCAGATCAAACATTTTAGAACTCCTGATAAACAACGTAATTCTAATTTCAGCATAAAAAAGGCAGACTCGACACAGATGCGTAAATTTAAACAAAAATCTTTCACATAGCCATGGGACACGAGAAGTTCATAGGATTAAGGGACCCAACTACCAAGTTACTGGTGGGTCTAGTCAACCTCTAGCTTAACTACCCTTGTCCTCCATCACTTGTAGCTATATGCTGCATGTAAAATCAGACTATATACACAAGCAATAGATAAAGATGTAGCTTATGGACATAAGTTGGGTGGAAGTGTAAACTTGATGGCTCTTCTGTGGTAATTTAGGTCCAACCAGCTCTGATGACATCTTTAAATGATCAAATAATGAAATTTAGGGTATGTTCTCTATTAATCAAGGTTTTCTAGTAAAATGGAAGATAAACTCTTTGGTAGCCATGTGATGCTAATGTTGTGAACCTAATCGGATTTCAAGTACTCTACAACCCTCTTTAAAAGCAACTCCCTCGAAACACTTGACAAGATAAACTAGATCTAGGATTCATATATCATCCTTGGTGGTTCTGGTCTATTAGCCGGATAGATTTGTTAAGCCAGAAAATAATTGCATGTTCAACATTAGCTCAAACGGGGTTTGCAAGGGGTTATAACCTCAATCTCTCAATGGTCTAAAGGTCACTTCAAGTTTCCATCTATCCTCTAAAACATGAGTATGACCTCACCTTATTCTTGCTATCCAGACGCACAGCTAGCCAGTGCTGCCTCTAGCTTTGAGCCAATAGCTGGGGTAGGAATTAGTTAGAGTGATGGATGGATGTACATCCTTGGGAAAATCCATTTCCTTGACATCAATCTCAGAGCATAGATTTTAGGAAGTAGAGCATAATTTGGATTGATAAATTGGAAAATAAAAGAGATCATGTTATGTAATAATTATTATGCATGGAATAATTATAGGTGGATGTCCAACTTTTCGCATTACGTAACTTTAGATCCTCCTATTATTGTGTATATATATATATATGTACTCCATGAGGTGAATAAGAATAATCTTCTCTCTCATCTTTTCTTCTCAATACTCTATAATCCTCTCAATTTATAACACGTTATCAGCACGAGCCCTAGCCAATTGACGGTCGTTTAGACTCGCGTAGTATCACATAAGTATAATCTTCCCCTATGATAATCATCTCTTAACATAGATCGTATATTTAATACTCATATGATTTTGGATAAATTGTTTAATTAGACTATGAATTTCAATTATAATATGCCGATGCTTTTCGACTATCGTCATTCGTTGAGTATAAAACTTTGATGTTTGGTCAAAATCCGTAAATCATATTCAACATTCATTCTTCCTATTAGAATTGTGCTTGCTCTTGTCAAATTTGCTTTTGCTTGTCAATTGTTATAGTTGGATTTTCTTGACATGCTGCTTAATGTTGTAGTTATAAAGTTAATGTATAATATGCTACTTCGTATATAGTTAAGATAGATTCCCCTACTCAGTGTACATGTCATATATATGAGTTGGTCTATTTCTACAATTATTTGTTTTTAAAACTTTATTATTATTTAATCACAAAGCTTTGCTGCTCAAGTTAATGACTCCATGATTTGATGACTATTAGTTGTAATTTGTGAGTATATGACCATACATATGCACTGTTATGTCATCATAATTATTGAATAATTGCCTATTACTGTTTACAATTTGCTAACTTCATTAAACCAAGATTTCAACTATATATATGTTGATTCCATAATATTAACTTATAATATTGTTTTTTACAAATCAGTATCTTTAATGATGGGTCTTAGTGATTGCTCCCAATTGATTGGAGCATATATGCAATCTTGGTATGCTACTAAAAATAACCATTATATGGAGTACATGTTACGGAGTATGTATGTCGTATATGTTGAATTATAAATTTACATTAGTTATAAGGTCTAACTTTAAATATATAATAGTCTGACTTATATCTGCACATTGCTTTAATTGTAAACTATAAGGTATGTCATTAATTTGTGTACAACTATGAGCATGATTTTTATTTCAATATCTATGGGTAGTTAAAAATAGCTAGCATATTATTATATTCATCTGAGTATTTTGATATTGCTAAAATTGATTCTAATATATCATATGAGATAACACTCAATTATATGATCAGTATGTGTTTTAAAAGTATTAAACTTTATGGACTTGTAATTCTTTGATTGTTTTGCTTATGATTTTAATAGTGATTGAGTTTATTTACATATGTGTGGTGTCATAATTTTATTATTGACCACATGAATGATTATTATTGATCACATATAATGCTAGTATTTGTTTTGAAGATGATATTGAGAACAAATATTTAATTTGTTAATTAGATTTTGTTAATAAGATGTGAAAGGAGTTGATTGATGAATTATAATTTTTAATGACAATGACGGTTACATGAAATTCTAATAAGTTTATATTAAATGGGTCAGACAAGTGATGTGGTACTAGTACTTTATAAGCTAATATTCTATAATAAGTTTCTATTATATAGTATATGTGTATTGGATCCTATTTAATTTCATCTTGCAATATTATTTTGTATGGTGAATTATGTCAAATCTCGCGAAACTTGAATTTGTGGCTCTTGATATTACTGGAAAGAACTATTTATCATGGGTATTAGATGCTGAAATCCATTTGGCTGCAAAGGGTCTTGGTAATACTATCAAGGTCGGAAATAATGAATCGGATCAATATAAGGCCAAAGCTATGATATTCCTTTGCCATCACCTTCATGAGGCTGTAAAGAATGAATATTTAACTGTTAAAGACCCATAGGTGCTTTGGAGTAATTTAAAATAAAGATATGACCACCAGAAAACTGTGATACCTCCCTCAGCTCGTTATGAATGGCAAAATTTAAGACTGCAAGATTATAAATCTATCAGTGATTACAACTCAGCCATGTTCAGAATAACCTCTAAACTGAAACTATGTGGGGAAAAAATAAATGATGATGAGATGTTGGAAAAGACTTACACCACCTTTCACAAAGATAATTTCCTTCTAAGCAAACAATATCGTGAAAAGGGTTTCAAGAAATACTCTGAACTCATATCTTGTCTACTTGTGGCTGAACAAAATGATGAGCTATTATTAAAAAACCACGAGTTACGACCTACTAATTCTGCACCATTCCCTGAAGCGAATGTTGTATCCCATGATAGAAAGACAATAAATAATAAAGACCATCGTTTACGAGTAAAACTCTAATAGTTTACGTTTTGTTAATCTATTTACATTATGGACTTTACTATCATATTTTGACATCAATTTATAACTTTATGGGCTTTGTTTGGTTTAAACTTCTCAATAAGTTTTTATTATTATTAATTTGTGATTTTATCTTATTTTTTTTAATTTCTTTGAAGATCATGAGTACTCAAGCTCAATTAGCATTAAGAGGTGAAGATGTGTGCTTAGCGGACAGTGCCACTACTCATACTATACTTAAAAGCAAGAGATATTTTTCTCAATTGATAATGAAAAGCATAAGTGTGAGTACTATATTTGGTAGTACAAAAATTATTGAAGGTTCCGGAAGAGCAAATATATTAATGCCTATGGGAACAAAATTTGAAATTGTTGATGCGTTATACTTCCCTAAGTCTCAAAGGAATTCATTGAGCTTTAAAGACATCCGTCATAACGAATATCATATTAAGACAATAAATGAAGGGAATGATGAATATCTTCAAATCACAAGCATATCCCAAGGCACCAAAAATATATTAGAGAAATTGCCTGCATTCTCTACTGGTTTGTACTACACAAAGATAAATGCAATTGAAGCACATTCTATACTAAACCAGAAGTTTACTCATGACTTTACAATTTGGCATGACCGGTTAGGCCATCCCGGTTATGTGATGATGCGAAAAATCATTGAAAATTCATGTGGACATTCTTTGAAGGAGCCAGGAGATTCTTCAAAGTCATTATTGTGCTGCTTGCTCACAAGGCAAGTTAATTATTCGGCCATCACCAGCCAAAATAAATTATGAATCTATTAATTTCTTAGAGCGTATACAAGGAAATATTTGTCGGCCAATACACCCACCATTTGGACCATTTAGATATTTTATGGTTTTAATTGATGCATCAACTAGATGGTCACATGTATCATTGTTATCAACTCGTAACCTGGCGTTTGCGAGACTACTTGCCCAATTTATTAGATTACTTATAATCCTCTCAATTTATAACAGATCAGATATAATTATTAAGTTTTCGAGTGGCATGAGTCACTCACAATCTAAGGTAAACACACTAAAATGACAATTCTTTTTCAGGATGCCTTATGCTATCTCTATTCCTATATGTATAGCATTTCTGATTCTCAACTCTCACTTTCTTCTTGTATATTTGGGAAGAGGGGAATCATCCACCAAGTTAGTTATGATGCGCCCATATCACCCAAAGGTAATCACAGATTGGAAACACAAATCAAAGAGATCAGAAATTGGAAACACATGTAATCAGAGAGATATGGGAGGAGTTATAGGGTGTTCATACCCTGATAGCAATATATGCTCACTAATAGGCTTAGTGTCATAGTCCATTTCGCGCAAATGAATACTTGTGGGAGAGGGATTGGCAGGTTCATGTCCAGTCACAACATTTTCAGGCAAACGAACATCGTAGGGTTCAGGGTCCGAGCTCTCGCTCGTCGGCTTTGAGGTTGAGATTTCGAAGGGCTTAACATAACTTTAGACCATTTAGAAAACCCATCACCTGTAGTTAGTAATTGAGTGAAGAAGCCATCCTTTTCCCCTTGTCCAGTCGAGCTGCTTTGTTGTTTTCCTTCATATACTTGATCATCTCTATGACCACCGAAACTATAATATTGCCCATTACCTTTGCAACCAAAAGTCCACATTAGACTTGCATCGGTCATAAATTGCTTCATCTGCTCTTAGTTAATGCATGACATCATAAAAGTCGTCATAAATTGTCGGTTGTCTTTTATGTGTATCATCTCTTACCTCAGGTTCGTTATTTGGGCAAGCATTTGGCTGGGTGGTGTTGGTCTAGAAAATTCAAAGTACTTCGTGTTTGTGATGCCTGATCCAACACCCCTAACACATCCAGCATGCTCGAGCTTCTTGAGTGCTTAACCAAAATATCATCTCGACCACCCTCTATGACAACTTTACCTTTTTCCGATTGCGCCTTCAATGCATTCTTAAATTAACAGTGGAGAAACAAAAACAAGTTAGAGTATAAAGGACAAATACTTTAGATTTTTTTTAAAAATGTCAAAAGGAAATCTATTTTACCATTGCATTAGCAGTTTCATGGTCAATTGGATTGTTAAATGTTACTATTCCATCTTTCGCACGTGAATGAAACCTTGAACTTTTCGGTAGTGCACATTTTCTTAAACTTATTCCAAGCAGGTTGAAGGATAAAAGGATATTTTCATGGTCACCTTTTTCTCAACTTTCTAGTGGACTTCATGTACAACCACAACTTTCTTAATCTTGTCTTGAAAGCCCTCCATCGATCATTAGCATGAGACAAGATCCATTTTCTACATACTTATAGCAAATGATTGTTTAGCATATAACTAGAAGAACAAGTGGGGAAAACTGCATTTTCCACGACAAGCTGACAAGAAACTAAAGAAACTAAGAAAATTTGTCAGAAACCACCTTTTATAATCACTTTTTTGTGAGAAACCACCTTTTAAAAATTTTTGGTTAATTAGCCACCTTTTTGGTTCTTTTTTTTGTTGGAAGCCACCACTTACCGGAATTCGGCGTTGACCATCAGATTTTCGCTATTTTTTTTTCCAGATTTTCAACATTTCTTCCACCTGAGATGTCGGGGGATGCGAGGGATGAGATGGGCTTAGGGCTGGGAGGGTGGGGATGGTCGTGGGGGGGTGTTTGCCGGCGGGTTACGAGGGAGGAGGGGGGTCGCCGGGGGGATGCGAGAGTGAGAATGGGTTGCCAGGAATGCGATGGGGGAGGAGGGAGAAAGATAAAGGGGGAAGGATGACAAAAATCTGATGGTCAACGCCGGAAAATCGAAGTCAATGCCGGATTCCGGCAAGTGGTGGCTTCCAACAAAAAGAAGAACCAAAAAGGTGGCTAATTAACCAAATTTTTTTTAAAAGGTGGTTTCTCACAAAAAAGTGATTATAAAAAGTGGTTTCTGACAAATTTTCCAAGAAACTACAATCAATTTCTCATCTAATAGTTCTTAATGTAAGCTTGCCGCAGATTATTGGCAAATGCAAATAGTTGGATTACATCAAAAATTTGAAAAAAAAAAAAGCATTCAATGTATTTCTTGGCAGAGGAGGTATACTAGATTTGTTATGGTTACAGATCAGCTTGGTTCATTTAGTTTTCATGGATTTTTACGGGAGTGTACTATTATGGTTAAATATGGAAATAAAACCAAAAATTTGTCATTATCATTAACCGAAGAACACGAAAATAGATTCGTTAACCTTCAACTGTAACCATATATTATAATCCATTTATACACTTTGATTGCAATATTCATTTTACTTGTTCTATAATGTTGTAGTTTATTAAATCTCATTGCTTTAGAATTGCTTACATGTGAGTACAGTCAAGTGTACATGACTCTAGTTGGGAAATTGAGTAGAATGTGTACATTGACTAATATAAACAGCCTAGCCAATAAGCAAGACAGTAAAATAGTGTGTATACTGTACTCTATTATTAGTAGAAGTATGTCATTCCAACGTTGAGGAGAATATATAACCATGCATTAAGGGGAACATATACAAGCAATGTAGTCTCCCAAAGTCAGAGCATACTACCTAAGTACTAAGCTAACAATTCATTGTTTATAAAACCGAAATTGAGCAGCTATACTTGATTCTAAGACCATCTGAAACTGCTTATCAACTAGCTTAGTACATTAGTAAAAATGTTCAAAAATCATACTAGCCTATTAAGCATAACTTTGTCGTAATACTTCCTCCATTTATTTTTACTTGCAACAGTTTGACTTTTACACTATTCACCAACTCTACTTAGTTTATGCTTGGTGATTTATAGTTAAGGAAAAACATATTCATGTGGGATCTTGTTAGATTCGTCTGAATATATATTTTCCGAATATATACTTTTTATAATTTTTATTTATCGGTAATTAAACTTATTGATGGTTGAAATTATGCATTGGCAAGCGTGAAAGTCAAACTGTTGCAACTAAAAAGAAACAGAGGAAGTATTGTATATGGCTTTATTCGTAGCCCTTGGAGGTTTGACACTTGGCTGAGTTTCATTAAGACACTACTATTATCAACTTCATAAACATGGGATGTAAGGCCCTAATAACCAAATTCTTTGTTAGTTCAATTGTATTGATCATGTAAGGCTGAAAGTTCAAAACAAAAAGAAAGATACCATGAAAATGGAACTGAGAAAAGAGTAGGTCTCACGAACCTCGAGAAAAGAACAGAAGAAAACAGAATGGAAAGATGATGCTATCTCCAAACTACTATTTAGCCAAGTAAATTGTTGCTCCAAACTATTAGTGAGCAAGAAATCTTTCAACATCTTTTGTTAAACTCGTCATTAGTATACTAATGACAAAAGAGGGTTGGATACCCTATTTACAGAGCATTTCATATCTAATCTCGTCATTTAGATTCCCTTATTCCAATTCAAAGAATTATGTAACTTAATTACCAATACTATATTCAACTATAGTTCAAGAATGTCATAATTTTTTTAATTTTTATATGGTTGGAAATTGAGCTTGGTCGATTATTCAACTGAAAATGGAATTTTTTTATAGGACTAAAAGTTTTTGTGGCCTAAAGAAGACAAAATCCCCATTCATACAATGCAAGGGGAAAGGAAGAATACTTAAGTTCTATAATTGGACGAGGATAAGCAGACCTCAATGATATCTCTCTTCTCTGGATCGTTTTTAGTGAAAAAAAGAGGTTCCAATTTTTGTTTTGTTTTAAAGTTTGCATGTACATATCATAAACCTGATTCTATTTTCTCTGACATAATCCATTTAATTTTATTACCTTGAATATAGCTTGTAAGGAGAGAGAAAAAGAGGTAAGGAGGGAGATAGAAATTTCACATGTATTAGGGGAAAAAAAGTAAGGAGAGAGAGAAGTACAACTATAGTATAAGGAGGAAATATGTGCTTATTGTGATCATATCATATAACTCGTCTAATTTGATTTTCGGAATATCCTTCCAACTACCATAGGTGATGCACACTCGTTCGCGAGCAACTACACCAATATAGGTGGTAAAAGTGAGGCGATTATCACCACGTGGAGTCCTCCGAATTGGATGCCAATCTAAAGAAATTTTGTTTCCATTTTCAATAGTCTTACCCACCTTATTGAGTAAAAGAGGCATTGAAATTAGGTCCATAAGCTGGATTCTTGAGTCGATCAAAAATGGAATGGGATGAATCTCCTAGTTGTTCCATAACTTGAGTTTTCAACTAAGTGCTGAATGATTTGTTATGTTCGCTTAGTAATGATTTCTCATTTCCTCTTCGATTGTATTGCCTTAAATAAGCAATGTGTTGCTTAATATACGGTGCAACTTCATCCTTGTTAAAGAGAATATAAGTATGCGCCATGTGCCACTGCTGATGAGACAAGTCAAGTTGCTTACGACCTAAAGTACCTTTTCATTCCATTTTTCCACTATGTCTTGATATAGGAAGCCCAATTGTCTTCGCATTTGCTAAAAATTCAATACAATATCCAACAACATTTTCATAAAGGACTCGCTCAGCAACACAACCTTTTGGTATAAAGTGATTTTTGACATATCCCTTATAAGTTTTCATTTGACTTTCAAAGGGATATTGATTTCTCAAATAAATGGGACCACAAAATCTTACCTCTTCCGCCAAATGAACAATCAAATGAACCATGACATCAAAAAATGGAGGGAAGTAAATCTCTAATTGGCACATAATGATGACAATTGAAGTTTCCAAAGAATTCAAGTCTTTAGGATCTATGACTTTGCTATATATTGCATTAAAGAAAAAATAAATGATAATAGCAAATCAGACTTTTTTTAGGTAAAATTGTACGAATGGTCACATGTAGCAAGTGCTGCATCAAAACATGGCTATCATGACACTTAAGACCCTGAAGCTTCAAATTTCCCATTGAAACAAGACTTCGAATATTAGAAGAATAACCCTCAGGTACTTTTACACCCGCTAAACATTCACAAAATTCTTTTTTCTCTTTTCTCGGCAGTGTATTAGCAGCTGGAGGCAAAAAATTTCTATTATTTCTTTCAACGATGTGGAGCTCTTCTATGATCCTGAATGCTTTTAGATTTTCTCTAGCACTAATACCATCCTTTGTCTTACCTAAGATATTCAATAGTGTTCCAACTACGCTATCACACACATTCTTCTCAATATGCCTCACATCTAGAGAATGTCTGATAAAAACAAAAATCTCCAATAAGGCAAACGCTATAACTCCGAACATTTCTTATATCCCTGTTTAGGAAGTTTGGTCCCTCGGTTCTTTCCAAATGTAATCTCAATTTCTTTAACCTTTTCAAACACCTTTGTACCACTCAAGACTCTTGGACGTCTCTTTAGCTCTTGTTCCCTGTCAAAAGCCTTTTTCAATTTACGATAAGGATGATCATATTGCAAAAATCGACGATGTACGTCAAAGATATCCTTTCCAAATGATGGAAGCCACTTTCCCCTTGTACCATCCTCACATATAGGACAAAGCTGTTTCCCTTTCGTGGTACACCCAGAAAGATTACCATAGGCTGGATAATCTTGAATGGTGCAAAACTACAATGTTTTAAGGTTAAACGTCTCTTTTTGGTGTGCATCATACACTTCTACACTTGAATCCCAGAGCATCTTCAAATCATCAATGAGGGGAGATAAGTACACGTCAATGTCATTTCCTGGTTGTCTAGGGCCATAAATCAATAATGAAAGCATCATGTACTTTCTTTTCATACATAACGAATGAGTTAGGTTGTAGGTAACCAAGATCACTCGCCAAGTACTATAGGTGGAACTAAGGGAGAGAAATTGATTCATACCATCGGTTGATAATGCAAGGCGTAGGTTTCGTTCTTCTTTACGAAACTCAGGGAATTTTCCATCAATAATCCTCCACTGCGGGGAGTCAAGCGGGTATCTAAGCTTATCATCCTTAATACAATCGTTATGATGCCATGTCAACTTTTCAGCATCTCCGGCATTTTAAAAAAGACGTTTAAATCTTGGTATTATAGGAAAGTACCAAAGAACCTTAGCTGGAACTCCTTCCTTCTTCTTATTATGTGAGGCATTGCAAACAGGGCAACTCCGTAATGATTCATGTTCATTTCTATATAATATGCAATCGTTAGTGCAAGCGTGGATTTTATCATAAGGCAAGCTCATTGAGGACAAAATATTTTTTGCCTCATATGTATTACTCGGAAGGACATTATCACTAGGAAGCATATCATTCACTACTTCAAGGAATTTAGTAAAACCTGTCTTTAAATTATATAACCTAAGTACATTTGACAATCTTGTATACCTTTCGTACCCTTTATACAAAGGCTTTTCATAATCAACTAACAATTTCTCAAATGTGGAAGGATTCTCATCAAACTTACCATGAACTTCCCGTAACATATCTTCTAAACTATCACCTTCATCAACAGTAGGACCTTCACCTTCCTGCACACTTTTTCTAAAAGAACCTTCCTTATCCTCCCCATGCCGAATCCAAACAGTATATGTTCAATCAAAAGCCGTTTTGCTCAAATGATTAAGTATTTCATCTACTCTTTTATGCACAAAACTATGGCACCTAAAACAAGGAGAAGGTAACCTAGTACGACCTCCAGAGTTCTTAGCGGCGAAATTGATGAATTCCTTTACTCGGACCATATATTCTAGGTCACCCAGTTTTGCTTTGATATTCAACTAAGATCCATATCTCCACACCAACAATTTAACATATCTAAATATATCCGGAGAACCTTAAGCGATTTGTTGCGCCAAATTTTTCCTATAAATTTGTATAAAAGCATGCATTCACATCCCAAGTGAGGTTACACTTACAAGGACAATCCCAAAAAAGGGACTATGTAGAGCCTACTCCTAATGACTAATGAGTAAACCCTGAATGGGTACTAGGTCAATGCAAATGAATATATGCAATCAAACACAAAAGTAGGAAAGTTTGCTTACCTAATTAATCCACGTATAGACAATGCAATTCAAGGTGCTAGCAACAACACAAGACACACCTAAAATAAGTTAGGTTGTTAAATGATAAAATTGCATATAGTTAATTGACTTTACTATACACACGAGAAACTAAACATGTCTAATGCATAATACATAAACGATAAGTGAAACAAATTATATACTCAGTATATAATCGATAATAACCAATATATTGAAAAGAACAAGTGGTTTACTAATGGCCATGAATCATGACAACTATCATCAATATGATCACATCCATGTTCACCTACTAGTTCAATTAGAAAAGGCAAATATTACTAGCTATAATTGCATGTATGCATATTCAAGGCATGTCCTCTATACAAAATAATTTAATAGCTCATACAAGGTATATGCTTGATCGTATATTACAACATAAAAAAGACATTGAGATAATTTATGATCGAGAAACTTTTCCAGTAGATCTCTATACTACTTCATTCCTTCATAGTCTCTAGGGAAAAACTCCAATTTGCGTCGAAACCAAAGTTCCGTTCCAGTAAATTGATTACCAGACAAAAGTATCTTAATGAAACTGAAACACCATCCCAATCCTCTAAAATGTGGCTAAAACTCTAATATTTGTGTTTTGTAATTATATTACGGCAACCAAATACGGCCACATAACCGAATACGGCGAAACTTTGAATAAGGAGCCATATGTTCTATGTACCTATAGTCTCAATAACAAGGCAAATATCGCAATGGCAGGACTTAATCACATAACTTTATGTAGGATGATAATCCAACTAGTTTCTAACAGATAAATAAGTGCAGCCTTTACAATAGAAAAGCTGTAACACATTTGGATCATATTATCTGAGAATACAACACTAATTAGGTAAAATAAGCAATGTAATATTAAAATTGAGACGTGAAATAAAACAAACAATAGCAAAATCTAATATCCAGAACAATAGCAAACCTAGTTTATTGAAATTGAGACGTGAAACAAACGAACAATAGCAAACCCAGTTTATTAAAAGTGAGACGTGAAACAAACAAACAAACAATAGCAAACCCATTTGTTTCGTTGGGTTGTTTTTGGTTTTATAGCAGGTAGTCATCTAAGTAACAGAAATATAATAAAATCGTCTAAAGTAATAAACAATTCAAATTCTGCAAAAACTGAATACTAAAATTAAACAATCCAATACAGATTAAATCAATGATTACTAAAAACTTTATGAATTTTACAAATGCGAAGCTAATGTTAGTCAACTAACCTGAAATCGACGAACAATGTGAAAGCCCTAAGATCGATTATAGCAAAAAGAATTGACGAAGTTGAATCACAAATTCTAGTTTTTCAATTGAGAATTGAGGGAATCTCTTCTGGAAATACATCCGTGAAGGCACAAACAACAGGTGTTCTGAGTATCTCCTCATCCTCCTTACTTATATCTTTCATGTGACATAGGTAGACTGGGTAGCCTTTCCTAATGTAAGTTTGATTGTTCAAAGCTGACATAATCTTGATTCCAGGTGTAAAGACAACCCCTTGGTAAGATATCATATTCCCTTTTGGTCCTTTAAGAGATACTTTTTGCTTATGACACTCAATCTTGGCCTTATATCTACTCAACCAGTCCATTCCTAAGATAACATCAAAGTCTTTCAATAAAAACAAGATTAGGTCGGCAGGTAGATCGGTTCCAGCTATGCTAATTGGAATGTTTTGAAAAAGGGTATTACATGAGACTGTAGTTTTGGTGGACATGACAATGTTGGCTAGACACGACGATGAAGGTTCTAAGGAATTTTTTTCCACAAACGACTTAGAAATAAAAGAATGAGACGTCCCAAAGTCAAAGAGTAAGAGTGCAGGGTTAGAGTTTACGAGAAAAGTACCTGTCACGATGTTACTATTGGCGTCTGCTTTAGTTCTGCTCATGACGTGAATTCTGCTAAAAGTTGGATGCGCACCATTTCCGTTGATCTGGTTGTTACTCTAAGTAGCATCTGGAGTGGCTTGATTACCATTGTTGCTTGGACCTTGAGGATTGGTAGGGCGATTATTGGTCTGGTATTGGTTTTGATTGCCATTTCCATTGTTATTGTTTCCCCTATTTTGTCCACTTTGGGTATTATGCCTATTTGGACACTAATTAGCCTTGTGTTATGGTTCTCCGCACTAAAACACTTAATTCTTTCACGTTGACATGTGAAACCTGGATGACTCTTATTGCACTTCTTAAACAAACACTTTCTTACTATTGTCTCCTTTGACTTTAATTGTTGTTGTGAAAACTGTTGTTGTTGGTAATACGACCTCCTTAATGGTTACCCCCGCCATTATTTCCTCCATAGCGAGCCTTTTTCTCATAACCTTGAGTTTGGAGTTCCCACTCTAGTCTTTCCTTTTGATTCTTCCCAATACTTCTTTTCTCGTTTCAAAATTCTCTCCATATTGCAAGCTTTACCATAAGCCTCCATAAAAGTGGGTGAATAACTACCTCCTAGTCTCTTTTGGATTCTAAAGCTAAATCCATCCTCAAATTTCTAGGCTTTTGTGGCCTCATCTGGAACTATATTGGGGCATAATCTAGCATATTCATGAAATTTTTGAGCATACTCTTCTACAATCATAATATTTAAATCCTTGATTGAATATAGTAAACTCACATTACATTTTTGCCTCCTAATGTTCTCAGGAAAGAATCGGACCCTCATAGCAGTCTTAAAAGTAGACCAATCGAAATTAGGATGCATACGAATGGTAGGTCCTTGAGTCTCCCACCAAAGATCAGCATCTTCTCGAAGATAAAAGGTATCATGGTCAACCTTTTGGTTGTCAGGAGTTCCATTAGAGGTGAATATCTTCTCTATATCGTGCAACCAGTTTTCAAACACAAGAGGATCTTCTCGAGCAACGAAGGTTGGTGGTTTCAAGTTAGCAATTTTCTTAGCCATGGTTGCTTGACATTCTTCACCGACATGGTTGTTGAGTTGGTTTTGAAGAACAAGTCCAAAACTTTGGGATAGCTATTCGAAAGTTCGTAGACGAGCAACGATTTGTTCGGAAGTCTCAGGCATGTTTTTGTTTAGGCATGAACGTGAACGAGTATAGACGTTAAATGGCATAAGCTACCTAAAAAAGAGAAAATAATGGTGTGACCACCATTTATTATTCATGTAAAGTATAATGATGAGACATAATCATTTAATTTGAGCTAGGAACACAACTTAGAAAATGTAAACATCTTTATTCAATCATTCAATCAACATAACATCCTTGTTCAACACAGCAACTACTGGTTCTAAAAACCTTATTACACATAATAAAATAAAATAAAATAAAACCTAAAGGTCATCATCCTCCATAGGCTCTTCATCCACCATATCAGACTGGGGGTGGGTAGGGGTAGGGTTTCTATCAGCCTCTCCTTCATCAGTAGTAGAGTCATTTATGTTTAGATTGTAATGAAATTCTTCCATAACATCAATCATAACCTTTCGTAGATACTCAATGGTAAAAAAAACCACGATCCTCTATGCGTGTACCTCTCAAAATTAGGTGTCCCATTAACATAAATGTCACTGTATTTTCTTTTGATTGCTCATAATGGTCCTCACTCGGGTAGGGTTGCTAACAAAACATGATCTTTCTTTTCAGGAGTACAAAAGTCATAATCTCCATATAAATCATTGAAATGGTAGCTTTCAATAACCACGTCCAAACAGTAGACATAATAAAAAAAACGTCCTCCCCGTATCTCATGCGAATCAAGTAAGGTGAAGCAGAGAGAGAACCGCTGAGTTTTCTCGTCGTCATTTTTCTTGCGGATTGGTAAAGTCTTGCCATCTTAAACATAAAGAAACATATATTAAGTACTCAGAAGTAGTACTTCAAAACATTAATAAAATAAAATAATTCCTTTTCGAACCCACTATCATAACTTAGTTCATTTACTCCTAATTTTATTTATTTAATTTACTTAACCTATTAAGTTCATTTAACCCATCTTTCCCAAGTTAATCTTAAACCGAAGCTCTGATACCACTTTGTAACACCCTCCAAATTTAAATAAATATATAGTCAAATAAATATAGTTTTCAAAAATCATTTATTCAAACTTGAAGGATATTACCGCCCATTCACTCTCTAAGAGTAAACGAAAGGCTCACAAAAATTAAATTAATCCAACTATTTGAAGTTAAGATTACTATTACGACCCTGTCAAAAAAAAAAGATTACTATTACGACCAAAAATTTATATAAAAATTAAAACAAATAATTCCAAGATAGAACAACTAAATTAGGTCATCTAGGCGAATTATCTAAGTCTCCTCACGCGAGATCCCATCACCAAGTCCAACATGCAAAGTAATAGAAAAGAAGACAACAAGAGAGACAACTCCCAAAAATCGGAAAAACTGAGTAATTCGACTCCATCCCATAAAAATAATAATTTTAAAATTAAGTTTTGAGTTTAGAAGAAAAGGTGATCAAACAATATCAATGTTAATATTTGTGCTTTAGAAACATTTGTATTAATAACTCAAAACATAAGTCACATAATCATATAACATTTATTCACACAATTAATAACAATAATTTATAATTAAGAGATGGAATGTGAACGCTAGTAGGTCGGGACTGATCCCTATTATCCGCTTACTTCAAAAAGAGGTCTTCATCCCAATATACATGGCCAATATCATAGAGTTCCTAGTATGCATGCCCCTTCTACTTGGATCACAACAAATAGAAGGTTTGTATCGTATATAATAAGCAACCTATAGATAGATATACTATCATATAGGACAACCTATTCAACACCCTTTCGGGATTCATTACCCTCCTTAGTTTTATATAAAAAGTCATAAAGTACGCAATTTCTCAATTTGATAACTATAAAATTCCACAAGTTCTTTTAACTGAACATGTTCTAGTCATAAGTTCTCAACAATAATATTCACATACTAATACTTTAGTAATGCTTGTTCCGAAAAATCACATGATAATAAAATATTTATACTATTACCAATATTATAATAACATACTCCAGTTTCACAATATTATGAGAATCATACTCTTATAATAATAATTTCTAACTCATAAATTCATAACATTAGTCTATAAATTATTTATCACGTACATAGTCACATAATCACACAATCACATAGGTAACCATTTTACAACGAGAAATAGAGTACGATAAACATTGAAATTACCTCGAGTAGCGCAGATATGAATAATAAAGTCACCCCTAGAAAGCTCCTTCTACAAAATCTCCGTCTACAACAAATAATATTACCTAAAGTTAGTCACTTGATA
Organism: Beta vulgaris subsp. vulgaris; assembly: GCF_026745355.1. Lineage (NCBI taxonomy): Eukaryota > Viridiplantae > Streptophyta > Magnoliopsida > Caryophyllales > Amaranthaceae > Beta > Beta vulgaris. The sequence goes on from NC_079203.1 coordinate 26,886,463, forward strand.
TAATATCCCAAAAATAGAACTAAAGTTTAAAACTTTAATCAAAATTTATAAAAGTAATAATTAACAAGGTTAAATAACCATGGTTGAAAAGAAAAGTAAAATAAGAATTTTAGAAAATATTTTACTTGAAAAAAAACGTGACACACCACACTGTAACTTTTGTTAAAAAGTTTTCTGAAGCCCCTTATGACAGCTAGGGGTGTTAATGACCCAGGGTGCTCGCAAACTATTCGAGCTCGGCTCGAGAGGGCACGGTTCGAGTTCGAGATCGGCTCGAGACTCTAACGAGCCGAGCCTGAGCTACCTTAAGCTCGGCTCGAAAGCTCGATAGTGTTTAATTTATTAAAAATATTTCATTAGTGTTAAATATAGGATAAAATAATTAATAACTATTGGGAAAAAATGGTAGTCTTGGGCTCTTTAATCATTAGAAAGCCAAAGTTTATACTTCATTAGATGATTTTTTTTTTAAAACAAACCATTAGAAAACAAAAACAAAGGCAAGAATAAAAATATGATGAGAGAGATTCACATGAATATGATGCAACCACTTAGTGTCAATCACGTGCAACCACTCCTTGCTAATAATACATGCATACAGGCTACAACAACATACCGCATATAACAACAAGCTGAAAATTCTGTTGTCCCACATCGGTGGTTTTAACAATGATGTATGTCAAATGCTCTATAAAATAAATCCTTGAGTTAGACATACACTACATCTTGCCTATTATTTTTTGGGCTATGCAGTGAACAAAAGTTTGGATAATAAGGCCTCTAAAAAACTAAATTTTTGGGCCTTTTAAAATCTGACTTTGGAGTATATGCTTTAGTTGAACTTGGACTTCGAGCTTTTCGAGCCTAACAAACTCGAGCCGAGCCATAGGTTTTGGGATCGAACTCGAGCCGAGCCTAGTATTTCAAGCTCGAGCCGAGCTGCATCAAATATGTTTTCGAGCCGAGCCGAGCCTAGTCAGGTTCGATCTCGGTTCGGCTCGTTAAACCCCTAATGACAGCAAGTCACATACCTTAACGTGAAGTTGTTGTTCACAAGGACTATACAATTGTTTTTATTTTTTATTTTTTACCTTTTTAATCAAAAGTCGAAGCCATTTAAGTTGCTAAAAAAAAGGGACAACCATTCTAGTTCTACAGAATCAGTTTTCTTTCAGAAAAAAAGACATGAGGAGAGAGAAAGAAGGAAGAGAAGAAGAAAGAGAAAGAGGATTGATCGGTCATTCCGATATACTAGCGGTAGCAGCGGCGGTACAACGCTACTAACTCTCTTTTATATTTTTTTTCTCCTCAAAAATGAGGTGAAGAAGTTCGGTATTTATAGTTTAGTAGAGGGACAGAGGAACAATTCAAGAAGGAAGGAGGAGGATCTTATTGAAACAAAGGGGGAAAGTTAAAATTTGATTGCGAAGATTTGAGGGGTGGTAATTGATTGAGGAATTAATTTGACAAATTTGCTTGATATAACTGACGAAAATTTTGGAAACAATCTCTTTGGTTGATGTTTGCTTCAAAACATAATTGTTTTTATTTTCGAAATTCAGATTCCCAAAAATAGTAATTCTATATATATATATATATAGGTACGAAGTAAATATAATAATTATAATTTGGTATGGATAAAATCATAAATTTCATAAGTTGGAAAAATTAATTATTTAGAAACTTATTAAAAATTTAGAGATATTACAGAAGTTGATTGAACAATACAGGCCTTATAATTCTCAATGAGTTATGTTATTCCACGATCATCTTGTACATCTATCGAAGTTAGAGATGGAAAGAATAACCCCTTGGTTACTACTAGAGGAACCCAAATAGTCATATTTCTTGCAACTGTATTAGAAAAATCAATCACGTCACATAATGTACTCCTAACCTTAAAGTAATTGTATTTTCAAGATAGAAATATGTATACAGTTTCATTACGGGGGTGTATGGGGATTAATATTGATCTTGCCACTAATGAGTTGATATTGCAAGATGACTCTAACGAGGCTATCATAATTAGAGTCAATAACAAGGTTCATGGCTTAAGTTTTCATCTTGATGCTTTAGAAATAAATTTGATTTACAAGAACAATTAAGCTTTGGTGTCTTAAAAACTCTCTTATATCTTGCACTATTAATTAACTCGAATTTAAGTGTTGGCCCTTGGCAGGAACAATTGTGTCGTGCTTTGCCAACCATTTGAGGGGGTAGGCTCATGGCATGGTACAATCTAGATATTAGCCCACATGCCTACCTTAAGTGTTTTTCTTATTGATGGTTTGAGTGTGCCAGCCTATGGGTCCTGTGTCACTCCATAGGAACATAATCCACCCTCTTTTCACCTTTCAAGGCTTCCTGCATATAAGCACTAGATCATGTTGCTTTGATAAGTTTTTTTTCTTTTCCCTTTTTAAAAATTAAATTATGAATGCATCATTATGAATGCAGCTTTGGATGTACAAGAGCTTGTTTGCAATTACATTAGCTATATTGGTAAGGTTAAGCAGGTTAATCACATTTCCCATCTCTCCCTTAGCCCAATACCCTTATTAGATTACGGGTAAGGGGACCAACCTTTTCTTATGCATTTCTCCCCTTTTTATTGCTTAGCCATTTTTTTTTTTTTTGCTTTGGTGACAACTTATTTTGGTTCTAGAAGAAGTATCTTGTAGCTACATTGGTTGTCTTGTGATCGGTCCTAAAAGTACCATAAAATACCGCAAGTGTACGGGTCAATTAGTGTAAATATAAGGTAAGTAAGATATCGTTTCCCACAAGGAGGTATGATCAACTACCAAATTAAGAAAATCTAATATTTTTTAGACGATTCGAGTAATGTGAATAGTGATAATGACTAAACTAAAATAATATGAACTACTACTAATTTTAACACTAAAAACGTTAAACAATAGGTAAGAATCAAATATGAGAAATAGTTCTAGGACTTAGATTTCGCCAATTAACTTCTATAATGAAATTAAACTAATTGCAGGGAAAAAAAATTAGATCGCAATGATCGAATTCCTAATGTAATATTATCCCCTCTTCCATGGTAGAAAACGTACATTTGAATACTAATCTTATGCCTACTTCTGTGGTCATAAAATTTAGAACAAACTTATTAAGAACAAAAATTCATATAAAAGACCACCTTAAGTGTATAACTATTCCTAAAATTATACTACTTAGCGTTTAATAATCCCACGAACTAAGATTGAATTTTCACTTTCGCTAATAATCCAATACTTTAAACATACAATTGCTAGGGCCCTTATCAAAAGTAAGCAATTGAACTCAAGATTATTTAAATTGCAATTTAAATTAAACTAACCCAACAATAATTCAATTCATTGACAGAAAATTAAAAGACTGCATCTAGTCCTAGAACATGAAAATTTAGCTAGACATTGAAACTAAATTAATGCAACTAATTGAAAGTAAAAATCGGAAATTAAACATAGTAACTGATGAAATTTAATAGCATAAACTAAGAGAAAAGATAAAGAAACTCCAGATCCATATGAAGAATCAGATGAACGTTTGCCTGCTCTCGCGTCGGCTCTCGTGTTGTGCCTTCATCCTTTTTTTTTTTCCTGATGCGTCCTCCCTTATCTTCGTTTAAAATTGTTGTGTAACATCCCGCTCTTCAGAGCTGCTAGCGAAACATAGTCAACAACCATAAACAACAATTAACTCTTAAATAAATTACTTCGCAGCGGAAAACAACCTTAATTACATCAATAGCTCCACTGAAATTCCCAAAAAATTATATACAACAAAACTATCAATAACTAGTCTCACATCAACTATCTAAAAATACAAACTCAATCCTTAATCCACACATCTTTATCTTGCTCCACTTCCAAGTCCAAGCTCACAAAACCAAACCTGCAAATTGAGGGAAGAAATACAAAACAAACAAAATTCCAAAATGAGTGGAAAACTCGTAACCTTTACATGAGCCCGTTATAAAATTATATTTGTCAAATCATCTCTTTCCGTTCAACACTGGCATAGCTCATTCTCTTAAACAAATCAATGACAAGTACAAGATTCGGACAAATCCTGCCTCCAAGGTTCGTTATGGAGCCCAACAACACTACCCCAAGGTTCGTTATGGAGCGTAGGCGACCATATCAGTTCAAAAGAGTAACCATCCTCCATCCATACCTTGCCCACTTTCTATTTTCAGTTCATAAACTAAGCCAGCATTGCGTATTTATATTCATCGAATGATATTTCCATAATCAACTTATGACATCACATTCATAACTATGGTCATAGTACGAACTTACAGTGATGATCCTTGGGAGGAGCAATCTTGAAGCTTGAAGTATCAAATTCGAGTAAATTTTGAATGTGTTTGAATAAGTTTGAATGAGTTTGAATATGGGTTTGACATGTTCCTTAGTATGAAGTTTATGATAAAATATGAATGATAATGTTGTGGAAAAAGTTTCTGGTGAAGAAGTCTATGAAAGTGTATACGAAAGTTTTAAAAAATGTTCATAAAAAATAGGCTTATTTATGGGAAAGCAAGTTTGAAAACCCCCCCAGAGAAGAGCGAATAAGTGGTGAGCCTGGCGCACGATTGTTACGCGTCGCGAAACCATTGCGCCGGGAGCAACAAGGCTACGCACCACCCATCTTGCTGCTTCAGAAGCAACTTTTGGTTGCATTTCGGTGTTTTGCACATTAACTCTATGTAGGGTGTGCGCATTCGGGGGCATGGGACACAATGCAGATCTGAGTGTGGATTTTTTTCGTTTAAAAATTCTTCTTTATCTTTGATCAAATAACATCTTTTAAACTTTGAAATCAGTAATCTTTAGGATTTTGAAATCTGAAAATAATTATCAAGAATAATTATTAAAAAATAATTAATTATTAAGAATAATCAATTGAACTTTATTAGAATGGGCTTGAAAATACAATTAGAAATCAGGACTAATTAATTAGGCATTTAAGAGTGGCTTCACAATCATTTTAAACAAATAATACTTTCTCTTATTAGAACCGATTTTGGGATCAGCTTTTAAAATTAATCTTTCTTTAGACTGAACCAATTGGGACGATGGTATATTTAATTATTGGGTGCTAAATGAGGAAACAGGATTTTCTATCTACCCTAAGCAAAACCTTAAAATCCGAGGTGGTATTCCACTACCACCTCTATCTCAATCAGTGGTGTAGCTAGTGAGTAACAAAGGATAGCATTTTCAAAATAAAAATTGATTTTTTTAGAAAAACAAATAAAAATAAAACATAGAAACCAAGCATTATATGTGAAGGATTGATGATGGTTAAAGATGTGTAGTAGGTTACTTGTTATTTTCTCTTTCTTTCTAAAAGTTTCTTTCATTTTATTTTCCATCGATCTAATTTTAATTGTGCGATCAATTCAATCATAGACTAAGGAATTATAAATTTGTAGAATTTAAATTGTGAAATTTTATGGCTTTATGAGTGTGTGAGTTTATATGTTTGTAAATGTGGATTAGAAATTTACAGGTTTATGAATGTGTTAGTAAATTATAACTTAAAAAATTTGTTAGTGAATTATAAATGTAATAAAATTGTAATGTTGTGAATATATTTTTTTTGATAAGAAAAACAAACTTAGAGCAGCACCCTAATTTGGAGGTCAGCCTAAAACATCGTTGCGAATGATTATAATGTTGTGAATATGTGGTGTGACTTGCAAGATATTTTTTTATAATGTAATTAATATTGAATAACAACGAAGATAAGTGTGTGGATGTCATCTGACTAATTGGTAAAATCTTCTAAAGGTGGTACCCAAGATTTGAGATTGAATCCCGTCTGTTTGGTCACTCATTTACCCACACAAAAATAATGAGAGTAACTGTTTATGAGTATGCCTCAGCTGATGTGTGTCAGTGTGTAGTGCACCCTCACACATAAAGGTGGCCATGGGCCGGGCTGGCCCGTGGGCTGCCCGAGCCCGGCCCGTTTTCGGCCCGGCCCGGCCCGAGCCCGCTATGGGCCCGGCCCGGCCCGCTGGCCATAACATGGGCCGTGGGCCTTGCACGTTTGGAGATTTTAGATTTCGGCCCGGGCCCGGCACGAGCCCGTGGGCCTTGCAAATTTTTTTTTTTCAAAAACTGTGATTTTTGGACCAAGCCCGCGGTGAGCACGAGCCCGGCCCGCCAGGCCCGTGGGCCGGGCCGGGCCATGGACAAGTTTCCCATAATTTCAGCCCGGCCCGGCCCGGCACGAGTTTGATGGGCCACGGGCCTGGCCCGGCCCGTATCCCACTTCAGCCCGCGGGCCTGGCCCGTGGTCAGGCCCAGCACGGCCCATGGCCAGCTCTACTCACACATACGGTTAAGTACTTCCTATATAACTAATTAACTTAGTTTGTTATTTCTTACATTCTCTCTGGTTGGTTTATTATGATAATAAGGCTGAGTAAAGAGGTTTTATTAGAAATATATGAAATCAGCTCTCATTCTTTTCTTTTATTTTCTACCTCGAATAAGTAATAACCCTGATAAAATACTGTATTCGAAGTAATGCGCGGGAATTTCTGTTGGCGGCGATATTTGCAGCACTCCCATATTCTTACATTGAACAACCATTTCTCCAACATTCCACTAGCTAGCAGAAGCATTGTAAAACTACCAAATTACAGAAATTTGAATTTCCAAAAACAATCACTGAACAAGCATCCAGACAAAGATGTTATTAAATGGAACACACAGATATCAAATTACATGAGAAGAGGCCAATACAGATTGGCTGTCGAGCTCTTCCATTCAATGCCACGCCGAACAGTAGTTTCCTGGAATGCGATGATAACTGGGTACTTGTCAAATGGCCGTTTTCAGGATGCACACCAGATCTTCGATGAAATGCCTGTGAGAGATGGGTTTTCTTGGAATTCAATGTTGAATGGATATATTTTGTTTCTAGACTTAGCAGCTGCTAGAAGGTTCTTTGAGGAAATGCCGGAAAGAGATATTGTATCATGGAATACGATGCTGTCGGGGTATGCTCGTGGTGGGTATGTGGATGATGCTAGGGAACTGTTTGATGAGATGCCAACGAAGAATTCTATATCATGGAATGGAATAGTGGCTGCATATGTGCAGAACGGGAGGGTAGATGAAGCTGCAGCCTTGTTCGAGTCTAGAGGGGGTTGGGAACTGGTGTCTTGGAATTGTTTGATGGGTGGGTATGTGAAGATGAATAGGCTGGTTGAAGCAAGGGAACTTTTTGATAGGATGCCTGCAAGAGATGAGGTTTCATGGAATACTGTGATATCGGCTTATGCTCAGAGTGGGCATCTGTCAGAAGCTGAGAGTTTGTTTATGAGGTGTCCGAGCAGGGATGTCTTTACGTGGACAGCAATGGTTTCTGGTTATATACAAAATGGTATGTTGGATGAGGCACGGAGAATATTTGATCAGATGCCAGAGAAGAATGTAGTATCATGGAATTCTATGATAGCAGGATATGTACATTGTAAGAGAATGGACATTGCCAGGGAAGTCTTTGAGGCTATGCCTATTCGTAGTATTAGTTCTTGGAATACAATGATTAGTGGCTATGCACATAACGGTGATATTGCAGAAGCTAGGGGTTTGTTCAATAAGATGCCTCTGCGGGATTCTATCTCATGGTCAGCGATGATTGCTGGTTATGCTCAAAGCAGTCATAATGAGGAGGCTTTACATCTATTTGCCAACATGCATAGAAATAGAGAAAGGTCGAATAAGTCAGTGTTTACGTGCATTTTGAGCACGTGTGCTGATACTGGTATTTTAGAATTAGGCATGCAAGTGCATGGGCAAGCCATTAAAGTAGGATATGAAAGTGCAACCTATATAGGAAATGCATTGGTTGCCATGTATTGCAAGTGTGGAACCATTGATGAAGCAAACTGTGTCTTTAAGGGCATAAAAGAAAAGGATACTATTTCTTGGAATACAATGATTGCTGGTTACGCAAGACATGGGTTTGGCCGTCAAGCTCTGGTAGTTTTCGAGTCAATGATTGAAGCTGGGGACAAAGCTGATGATACAACCATGGTAAATACACTAATCGTTCGTTTACTTACATAATTTGTCTTTTCCAGATTTAACTCTGTTTACTAAACTATTTTCTTGCATTTTTGTGGCATTATAGTTAGATTATTATATACTATTAGACGAGCATTGTATGCCTCATCGGCTCATCCTACCCTTTCTTTGTGTATGCAAGCCCATGTAGGGGGCGGCCTCCCAGAGTACACTAAAGGAAAAGAGAGAAGTGGAAAAGTGACCTTTTATAGGGTAACATTAGAAAGGAATATCTTATAACAAAAAAGAAAAGGGAGCCGCTAGCAGTCACATCCAAGATGTTGAGAGGCTGCATAGTAATTAATTAGGGCATCAAGTATCTTAATAAGTTGATCTCATTTGATTTTTGCTTTGCATGAAGTATTCAATTTAGTTCTTGAGATTGAAACATTTGCTGATTTCACATTATGCTAGGGCTCTGAACTTCGCCTTGAATTATCGGATTAATCTTTCTCTTTTCTTGGATAATCAGTGGTTGTGTTAAATGGACGGAGTCTCCTGGTTATAAAATTGATACAATCACTCGTATATTTTAGGGTTGAATAATGATGATTCAATCATAATTGGTCAACCTGGTAGAAACTTCTGCCAGTTTAACAACTACTAGCAGCTTAGATTGGCAAGAACAGATCTAACTATTTCTGTGCAACTTACTTGTTTCACATTGTAGATCTTGGACATGTTTCACGTTGATGCAACCTCTTCATTCTCAGGGCATAGTCAAGCACTCTCCAATTCTGCCTGTTCATGTTCTGCTTATTCAGTCAAATTAGATTAGTTACTTATTTCATCTTTATCAAGCATATTGTCGAATGTAATTAGATTCCAGATAATACTTTCAAGATCATTCCCAAGCTAAAAGAATGCCTCAAGACCTAGTTTGGTAGTTGCAAACTCTGGTATTGTCCACCTGGTTGCTTGATCTATAGACTATAGCACTGCAGTCCCTTGTCTATAACAAATGAGGGCTTATGTCCTAGTCTTTGGTCTGTCTCCTGGAGAGCAGGATTCTAAGGGTCCTTAATGTTCATAGTCATCAATACCAGGATCCTGCTTTACGCCATAATTTTCTTTCTGAATTGAAGGTATTGCAAATGAGTTGATGTCGGCATGTGAAATTCTCGAGTTTGTCAAAGTTTAGGATTGTTTTTCAAATGTTTTAATTGCTTATCGAATCCTCTCAACTATGTGGGTGAGTGTTGCATTTGCTAAAAGAAGTTTTTCGAAGTTAAAGTTATTGAAACCCTACTTGAGGTCGTCAATGTCACAAAAAGGTTGAATGGTCAAGCCATATTATGTATTTAGAAACATATCTTAAGAGGATATTGATGTAGACACTATTATTAGTGACTTTGCTTGTAGAAATTTTTTTGTGTAAAGATTTTGATTTGTTATTCAATGTTCTTTTATTTGAAATTTGTTTTTTTATCTTTTGGTAACCGTAATAACAATTACTATTGATATGAAATTTGTTTTTTCACATACCGATATTAAACTTTCTTTTTCATCACTGGTTAATTGAGGTCCTCTCGGTTCGCCTTTATGCCACCAAAATCTCATAATCAAGGTTGTGGAAATGCGTTGCCGAACATAGATTACATGAAATTCCAATTTGAAAGGAAAGCCAAAGTATATAGTAAATGGATAATATCACAACATCCACTGAAACATGCATTGAAAGATTTAAACATTCGAACATTGAAATTGCAAAAACACAACTCAAAACTAAGCTAGGACAATTCTTTTACTTTAAGAAATAAACTTCCAAGTTTTACAAATCTTGTGTTTGTAGTGAGACATAGCATTTTTCATGAATGATAAGGTTAGAAGGATTGTTATTGACGTAGTCGGAATTATCAAAGGAAAAGCAAGCACAATTCCTAGAACGAACAGACAAATTTGATAAATTTGTAAAAACTCTGGAATCCACCAGAAGAAGACTAAAACTCTCAAATATTATTATTAAGATAAAAGTTGTCTTCTAATGACGGCTAATGATGTTTAAATAGTCTAAACAACTCCTAATACGAAAATTAGGAAATAATAAAATTCGAAAATAATTAAAATGTTGTTTTCGGGCCCTAAACGAACTCATATGGCTTAAAAAGTTGGTAGGTCATGTTTCCCTTTCCAAAAAGGTATTTTATTAAGCATGATACCGGGAGCCTGACTAGTAGAAATCATTTCAGGCTTTTTCGACGATGGACTCTTCGTCAAACTCCGCAGCTAACCTTCCTACGTCAGTTATTTTATCTCATGCTCACATCACTAAATGAGACTAAAGATAAAAAGCGCCCAGGGGAAGCATAGATTAGGTTCAAATGGTTCAATGAACACTCAAAACCAAAACTTGTCAGAGTCATTAGAGTTGTTAAAGCAAGGGTCTGCAGTCACTCCAATTAAGTCACTGCTGAGAGCCATTAGAGTTGTTAAAGCAAGGGGCTAGGATCACCAAATTCAATTGCGTCATTGTTGATGACTACTCAATGCAATTCGGCAAATCTTAATATTTCTAAATGTATTTATTGTTATAACAAACATGAAGTGTGAAACAAGAGTTATCATGCTCTTGCTTTCTTTTTCTTTTGTTTCGGAGTCAAAAACTAAAACTAACTTCCTTTGTTAACTTTTACTCAGTGTTTAAACTTCCATCTAATCTAGATCTTTAACAATAAACTTTTAAACATTTGATCCCTAGTGATAATATGAACAAATGTTTTGGTCCTACTTGTGTACTTAACTACACATGTTTGTGTAACCTGTTTCTCAAATTATTTCTCTCAATAATTTTAGTTGTTAGTTAATGTCTTCATTTGCAATCTATTATGTTGGATTAGAGGCAAGATTAAATTACATGCCCTGATGCTGTATTGTTGATTGAGCTTTGGTTTGTGATAGCCATCTTAGTTGCTGAAACTATTAGTTGGCTTTTAGTTGCACTGCTGTCTCCCAAATGTCATCTTATCTTCATAGAAGTATAATCATATTGTTATTGGTAGATTTTGGCTGAATATGTGTGAAGACTTCTCATAGTTAATATATTACGAATACAGAACATAATTTTTGCTCATGCATACGTAAATACAGGTACATGTCAGTTGTGACTCGAGATTGACAAAGAAAAAACTGGAATCTACTTCTTTTTCTGTTTCTCATTTTTATCTCTTTTTTGCCTTTTGATACTCTAACTACTTCTTAATGGGATTTCTCGTTGCCTTATTGGATTGATTGACCTTGCAGGTGGCTGTGTTGTCTGCGTGTGCTCATGCTGGTTTAGCTGACAGAGCCAAACAATATTTTTACTCTATGTACCCTGATTATGGGATAGTTCCAAGTCCACGACACTATACGTGTATGATTGATCTTCTAGGCCGATCTGGCAGGTTAGATGAAGCCCATAATTTGGTGAGGAACATGCCATTTGCACCAGATGCTGCAACTTGGGGTGCCTTGCTTGGTGCAGCGAAGGTTCATGGGAACATCGAGCTTGCAGAAAAGGCTGCAGAGATCATCTTTAAAATGGAACCTAATAACTCGGGAATGTATGTACTTCTTTCAAATTTATATGCAGCTTCAGGCAGATGGTATGATGTTGGGCAAATGAGATTGAAAATGAGAGACAAAGGAGTGAAAAAAGTGCCGGGTTATAGTTGGCTTGAAGTGCAAAACAAGATCCATACTTTTGTGGCTGGGGATAGTTGCCACCCGGAAAAGGTTAGGATATATGCATTCTTAGAAGAGTTAGAATCACGGATGAAGCAAGATGGATATGTGTCATCCGTAAAGTTGGTTTTACATGATGTTGATGAGGAGGAGAAAGAGCATATGCTCAAGTATCATAGTGAAAGATTGGCGGTTGCTTATGGAATATTGACATTACCAACTCAGAAACCAATACGGGTGATGAAAAATCTGAGGATCTGTGAAGATTGCCATACAGCAATTAAGCACATCTCGAAGCTTGAAGGAAGGTTGATAATAGTACGGGATTCTAACAGATTTCACCATTTCAAGCAAGGATCATGTTCGTGTGGGGATTACTGGTGAATCTTAAGGGATCCAAAACATGGAAATATTGAAGGATAAGGCTATTTTAATCATCAGCCATATTTCAGATTAATAGCGATTTCTTAACCCACAACCCAACAGTATCGGATAAGATGGGTTAAGGTCAAATACTGATGCATTGCTAGTTGGACTCCTAACAGTTTCCTTTTTGGTGTGTAGAGAGCCGCAAATAGCAATGATGTAGATGGGGTTTGATCCAAGAGACTTGGACCAACTCAACTAGTTGGCTCGCACTTAGAAGCCTCAGAATTTTTCAGGCATTATGTGTGTATTAGAGCTATGAATTTATAGTTAGGGGGTTTGCAGCTGCCCAATAGTGGGAAAACTTTACATGGACACTTGCAACAAATGAGATGCAAGAAGAACGAGTTGGAGAACCTGTAATTTTGAAGCATGATGCAATCAAGAGGTTGGAAGCATTTCCTGAAAATGTTAAAAGATGAAACTATCTCCTTCTCTGGCTTCACAATCAATTGGTGCTAGGGCAGTGGACACTTCGTCTATCGGAAACCGCTGGAAACAATAATTGTTTTTTTTTTTTTGTGTTTGCACCCGGTTCACCCTTTGGGCTACATCCGAATCGAGGCCAAGTTCGAGATGGTTAGGTTCCATTCCTCTCCCAAGGGTGTTGCAGGGATTCGGACACGGGTCCATCCTACCAAAGTCAGTCCCCATCACCACTGGGCTAACACTTACTTGGTAGGAAACAATAATTGTTCATTGTGCATGTTCCATGTTAAAAGTTCTCTGTCATGGAAAATTACATCCTCGTCTTTATCACATCTATTCCCTCGATGTTTTTTAATTACAACATTTGACTTTTCTATTATTTACAGTTCTCCCTGTAACCTTGTAAAAAAAAATTATATGAATTTGGTCCACACTAAATTAGCATGGACCTAATGCTAATTCATGTGATTTATGAAAAAAAAAGATCACTATATAAAAAAAAATAGATATAAAAGATGAGTGTATATAAATTGTGAAGTTTGACTATGTGGAAAAAAAAAAGTTACTATGTGACAAAGTGAGACTTTCATCATGATAAACTAATGTGAGAAAGTGTAACTATATTAAAAAAAAAAAAAAAAAAAAAAAAAAAAAAAAAAAAAAACAGTCACTATAGTAGATATTAATTGTATAACATAACTTAAGATTTTTAAAAGGTTACTATATAGAACAAAAAAAGTATCACTATGTTAAATAAGTGGATTTGCTCCACAATCATATTATTGTGGACCAGATTCACACAACACTAACTCAACCTTAACTCAACCTTTATGAATAATACGTAAGAAAAAACATAATTATATAATATCTTATTTGATTTGTCTTAATGTGTATTTTCTAAATATCTCATATCTGTAATTTTTACAAATGTATAACTAAAGATATTAAATATCAAAATCATGTCTCGACAAGTGTGAAAACCTAAATATTGCAATTTAAAAAGAACGCATGAAGTATATCATAGTGTCACTTCAATTATAAAAAGTATGTTTCGGATCGGTACATACTGATATATCAAAATGGATACACGGGAATTGGATGAAGATTTAACTTTCATGTAATTGACTAGTGATGACGTTTGGTGATATTTTGCGTTATTCAGCAAGAAAAGATCATGAAAAGACTTGTCATTATCCTATCATACTTTTTAAGTTTCGTTTGGTTGGATGTAAAACATTTTCAATGTAAATATAAATGATTTTTCATGTAAAATATTTCATAATGAAAAACTCACTTACAAAGCTAATTTTCCTTGTTGAATGTAAAAAAAAAAAAGATATGGAAAAGGAACAAAGAGGATGGATAAGAGGAGTAAAAGGTTGCTATGGAGAAGGGATGAAAATATATTTTCTTTTTTTAGAAAGAAAAATAATTTTTACCTATATAAAAGCTATTTCTCCTTGATTAAAAACTTATTTACACCCCTTGTCAAACGAAACAACGAGAATATGAAAAAAAAAAAAAAAACTCATATTTAGGAAAAACATTTCACCTTACTAAACAGAGCCTAAGTGACATTTTAGGTGCCACAAAATGACCTAGAATAAGAACAAAGGGGATATTAATACTTGTAATTGCTTAGATCTGCTTGTAATTGTACTAAGGAAGAGAGAATATTGCTAGTGTTTGAACCCTGTTTGGGTGTGAGTCTCTCTTTGTTGGCCTCTTGGCTGTTTGTAGCCTGGGCTTGAGTGTTATCCTTGTACTCTCTTTTTTTGGTTGTCAATAACAATTTTGAATTGCCAAAAAAAAAAAAAAATTGCAAAACAACAAAGAGAAATATGTTTTCATAAAAGCAACAAGGTTTTGTTTCCAATGTACAACAAGAGAGAATTAGATCGACATACACAACACTAAAAGCTGACATAGCCACATAGGAACCCTTCGAAAAAGAAGAAAAAGAAAACTGAAATAGGAATCTCAAAAAATAAGGCCTTGTTTGGTTGACAAAACAAATCATGAGAAGTGCAAATTCCTAGGAAGTAGAAGTATATGAAGTTATTTGGTTGGCAAAATCATGGGAATTTGCACTTCCTAGGAAGTTCTACTTCCTCCAAAATGAAGGAAGTTACTTACCTAGGTCCCCCTAGGTAAGTAGAGCTTCCCATAGGAAGTTCTACTTCCCATTACCAACCAAACACAATTTTACACTTCCTAGGAATTTTAAATACATGGCAAAAATAACTTCCTAGGAAGTATGACTTCTCATATACAACCAAACAAGGCCAATGTCACTTTTCTGTAAAATCAACATACCGTGAACCTTTCCAAAGATGACATAAACCATACTTCGTTGGTGCACAAGATACAGAGGCCATAAACAATAAGAAAATAATAGTAAGGAAACAAATTCTGAGAAGTACCACGGAGAAAGTTACAATTAACATCGATTCATTGTTCAAATAATGTGGTGCACTTTACACAAAACGAAGACTAAAATGAAGTATAGCAGTGTCTTTTCTCTTTTTTGTCCACTTACAAAGTGCCAAGTATCTGCAGACCAGCAAGCATTATGAAACCACAAAAAAAATCCTATTTCTAAGTAAAGAAAACAAGGATGAAGAGTACTATAAACAGAACCACCAAGAACAGTATCATCATTATTTGGCCCTTCGCTCCTGCCTTTTTCATAACAATTGAGACCTTTTTCTGCAACCAAAAGTATTGTAGAAGCACAGAGAGATTTATTAGATGTTTGTTTCGAGTACCTAATATATGCCAAGAATCATAACGACATATATATCTGAAGTGGAAATACCTGAAGAAAATCCAGCCGATTTGAGGTGGTGTCCATTTCAACACCCAATTCGTCGATTATTTTTTCCTGCGGCAACAAAAGAAAGCAATATTATGGCCGAGTTTGCACAATAGAGATCAGAACATGAACCTTAAATGTACGGAAAAAGACTAAGCTCCGAATTGGACACAACAGAATATAATGAACCATATTATCTTAAAATGGTTTAACAATCTTGTTTACTCCAAGTTCACACTAGGAAATGTACTAACATGTGCAAGTAATTCATCGTGGATGGTAAGCCCAACATTTCCAATTCTCTGAACACTGGCACTCAGTTCATCAAGCTCTTCATCTTGTTGCCTGTAAGCGTAAATATAGGTTAGGCTGAGTCAATTAACATAAAAAATGAAGCAATTACTTGACTACGACTCCGGCTACGTACATCATTAATCAAAAAGAAGTGGGCATAAGGGATAAATTGGGAATATTGAACCTTTCGTTCAGATTAGTTGCTATAACACCATGCTCTCTGGTACAAGAAAAATAATAATAATAATAATTCTCCTAAAACATGCTCAACTACTGTATTATATACACAAACATTCATAAAAAATTACAAGGCTTTCCAAAAGTGACGGTTAACGGAATGCCAAGATGCTCCTTGAGTGAGTAAACGTTAATGACACAGATCTGTTTTTAGTTTCACAATAAGATCATTCATGTCATGTACACCAGTCTTTATCCCCTCTTCTAAACTCAGAAAACAACGACTACGACTAACTAAACATATGGCTTTGACACATTCTAATTGACTTAGGAGGAAACAAGCTCGATGAAACTAAAGTACACAAAATTTAAGAACCATGGTGAGTTAGAAAGGCCCTGGCAGCCTGCTTTTGAGAAGGAGAAGCATGAACCTAAGGGCAATTGAAAAAAACATACAAAAGTGAATGGAGGTGGTTATAGTCTATAGATGGGATGAGAAGGTGATTGTGTAAGGAAGAATGAGACTAAAACCCTTTCATTTTGGGGGCACTACCAGTATACCACAATAGTTACCCACCAACCCCTAGGGTAATTGTATTACCCCCAAAATGAGGGCTATATCGCCCTTCCCTCCACCACTATCTTTATTATATTTTTAATGTGCCCCTTTTTTCTCTAGTGTAATGCATCACCCCCTAAACGGGCTATATCCCCCTTCGCACCCCCACCCTTGACCCTACTAGCATTATCACTACTATTTTCCTTCTCTCTATTTTGTTTTCATTGTGCCCGTTATAGCACTACCTCCAAATCAAGCGTACTCGATAATTACAGGTAAGCATCACCATTATCGCTTCCTCTCTTACCTTCTCCATGCTTCTCCCCTCCCCCCCCCCCCCCCCCCAATTCTTTCCAAAAGTTTCTTACTCTCCTTGCTTCTCTCCTCACAAAATCATACCCAAAGAAAAGGAGGTAAGACAGAGAAAGAGACATAGTAGATGCATAGCTGCTATCCTTCTTAGAAGAAGCGGGCAGTAAATGCTGCATACCTCTGCCCTATTTTACTCAATTTATACATGCGTAGAAGTATACAGACGTAAAAGTCAGCTAAATCAATGACAATAAGACCCTTGAACTTTCTTTCATCGACCAAAAAGAGAGCCCAACCTGCGAGTTAACTGAATAACAAGTAGGAAGCAAGCATCAGTTCACGTCCACTTTCATGACTGGTTAGATGAGTGCATCCTCAAAAGTGACAAACTGGATGATTGTTTATACTTCCTCTATATTTTTTAGTTGAACCATTTGCTTTTTCACGTACTCCAACACGCTTCTTTGTACATTAACATCTCTAATTGCGTATGCAATGAATCATCTTAATACTGTTCGTATTCTGATAACTTACAAGAGAAGGAACAAGGGCAAAAGGGGAACGAACAGCCAACATGAGGGCAATAAAATCTTTTATCATGCAGTCCTGACATTCTGTTATTTCTAATTATTCCTAAGTAGATTCTCTGTCAAGTCCACTGTGTGACAGCTGGATAGCAGTGAGTTGTGGAGTTTTGTAATAAATAGGCAGCCGCTGAGGCCATTAGGGGAGGTATTGAGAAATTACAAGAGAAAAGTGATCTCTGGGATAGATCTCACCATTCGAATGTGAGAATTGTGTTGGATTTTCCTGATCTTAAAACAATCTATCTTATAGCTTTCTTATTCTGTCATTTAATCATTATTTCCTAGCTTTTCTTGGCCAGTTCATTGCAAATCTGGTATCAAAGCGAGGTAAACACCCTTATCCATTTCTGATTTTCTTTCTGAGGTGACAAAGGTGGGAGCGAGACAAAACGCCCTAACGATCAACCAACTGGAGCAGCAACTGACTGCAATCCAGGTTGGCCTTCCCGAGGAGCTGCCAAGAGCAGTGCAGAGGGTAAAGAACCGATGCAGCTAGCCATGAATCTGTTGACCAAGAAGGTGGAGGGCATGAACCAACGCTTCACAAATGACTTAGGTCAAAACTCCACTCGCTCAGAGGGAAGGACAGACTGATCTCACGAAACTCAAGAAGCGATGATCGCGACAATCCGGGCTGACTTGGCTAAGTTTGAAGCACAGGTTAGGTCCAACTGGGCTAAGGAGGTAGCTTTCGGGGATGGCGCAGAGTTCACTTTTGAGAATGTTCGCAATGGAGCTCAGGTTGGAGATTTAAGAAGTTAGACATGCCCACTTTCAACGGTCAAAAACCCGGACGGGTGGATCATCGAACATAGAGATTTTTCAAGTTATGCCGGTTGAACAAGGATAAAAACGAGGTGGCAGTGGTGGCCCTCGACGTAGTCTTTTGAATCAATAGAAGAACCACCGGCATCCGATTAGGAGGTGGGAGGAGTTGAAGTGCCTACTTCAACAATTCTGATCTAAGTTCAACGGCTTTATCCGCGAACAGGGAGTGTGGGGGTGGATGGGTACTGCCATAAGTTTATTAAGCTACTGGCTCCTTTCGGGAATGTTCCAAAATAAATTGCTAAGTGCCTCTTCATTATTTGGCTGATAAGATCAAGTCTGAACTGGGGTTTTGGGCCCAACCAACCTTAGATCAAGTCGTTGACCTTGCCTCAAAGATAAGCTTGGGCCTAATATTAACCAGAGTCCCGTATCTTTTCCATATTTGGATCCACATCAAATCGGGGTCCGCCCAAATCCAACATATTTCACCTAAACACATACAAACCCCCAACCCCAAAAATACCCAAACCCTAACCCACAAATGAGCTCCCTTCAATCCATAGAATCTAACTCTTTTTTTTATGTGGCCCGACCTATGGGTGAGGTTAGACAGCTAAATGATAAGGAGTATCAACTTCGAAGAGAAAAAGGTTTGCGCTTCAAATGTGACGAAAAATAGACAATGGCCATTGTTACAGGAGAAAGAAAATGAGTGTCTTCTTGACCCAAGAAGAAGAAACCCCTGATTGTGAGTCTGTGAGCCCATTGAGGTTTTAAACACCCCTCTAAACCCAATAGAAGAAGCGGTCCACACTAAGGTTTTTCTAAACTCAATAATGGGCATTACTAGTCCAAAACTTTGAAACTTAGAAGGAGTATTAATGGAGAACTAATTGTGATAAATGATCCACGAGCCACACATAATTTCGTGTCCACTAAGCACATCCCAATTACTCCTACCAAAGCCTTTGGGGTGTCATTGGGGATCGGAGAAACAATGCAAGGGGAAGCAGAGTGCAAGAAGTTATGGCTTCATTCACAAGGGATGGATGTGTTGGAGGATTTTCTTCCTCTCCCATTAGGTAATTCAGAACTAATATTAGGCACTCAATGGCTAGAAAAAACGGGTACCACGATAACCGATTAGGAGACCTAAACCCTCAAATTCCAAGTGAGATTTGAGGCCATCACCCTAAAAGAAGATCCACCATGGGCACTCTGGTATTTCTCTAAAATCCATGTTCAGGACTATAAGGAAAAAGGAGAGTTTACCTCGGGCTATGTAGGAGTTCGTAAACACCTATGTTATCGTTTTTGACATGTTAGCACTCCATCACCTTGAAGCAAGGCACTAACCCAGTAATCTGTTTTATGCTTGTATCTTGTAAATTCACTTGCGGTGTTTTATGCTATGCTTGATCTTGTAAATTCACTTGTAGTGTTTTATGCTATGCTTGATCTTGTAAATTCACTTGTAGCTAATGGCTTATTTGTGTTTTCTTGCACGCAATAAGACTAAGTTTTCTTCTTTTTTTTGCATAGTATTTCTTCGGCAAAGAATTCCGATTCATGAGAAGAAAGGTAGATTCCTCATTTGGCAACGAATTGGATCCACTCCAATTTGAGAAAAAATGGGACTTTTGGCTAGAGAAAGGTTTTGTTACATGGGTGTCAGGCCATATAGGTATCCCCAATTTCAGAAGAATGAGAAAATAAGATTAACAAACTCATGAAGAAAATGATCCTAGCAGGTATAATCCATCTACATCCTATAGCTTACTATATCAAACTTTTAGGGACACGGGCCCAAAGAAAAACCCATTTATGAAAAATAGTTGATGGCAATGGTGTTAGTTGTGCAGAAGTGGAAGCACTACCTCTTGGGGAGGCACTTTGTGATCCACTCCGCATAATTTAAGGTACCTAATGCAACATAAAGAGGTAGGCACTCATTGATGCAAAAAGGTTTCGCATTTGTTCTTCTATTTCTTGTTTGTTTTATATTATATTGAGTTGTATTCAATTAGAATGTTAGGTATCTTGTAAACCTCCTTATTTAGGTTCATCAAGGTTATTTAATCGAGGTTAGAGAGGTTATAATTAGAGGTTATAATTAGAGAGTTTACTTAATTTATGTTTTCAATTTTTCGGTTTTAGCATAGGTTGCTTGTAACCTAGATTTTGTTAGGGTTGATGGTTGTAATCAGGGCCAAAAATTATATAAGCAAGCAGCTAAATGTAGGAATCCACCTATGTGCTTAAGCAGAGGTTACCCAGTGAAGGAGGAAAAGCTAGCAAGCAACACCGCCATAGCTAGCGGTTTCGTGCGCAATTTTCAAGGCTTCTGGGCATCATTTCTGGTCTACATCGTGTGAGCACTCGTTGGAAAGCTCTTCAAGTCTAGAAGAACCTCCAATTGGCTTCATGGCCAAATGATGAGCCAAATCAAAAGAGATAGCCAAAATGGTAAAGGTGTGCAAGTGTGCAACTTACAAAGAATCCTATGTTTTGATTTCCCTTGTATTTCTTTGGTTTTTCTATAAGTTGAGGAGGTTTAGGAAGTCTACAAATACCCCTTTCAGTGTTCATTCGTAGTGTGTGTGTTGTTGAAATAGAAAGTAAGCTTTCAGTTTGATTTAAGAGTTATTAACTCTAAGTGCATGAGACTGCGATCTTCTGTGGACAACTTGAACTGCGACTTCAAGAGAACCTCTCTAAACTGCGATTTGGGAGCCTTATCCTTTTATTCTGTTTCATTATTGTCTCATAAACACAAAAACCAAAAAGCGTAGTAGTTAGTCAAGTCAATTCCGTATCACTTGGTATTAGAGCTTAGGTTGTAGCCACAAAGAAACCGATCATTTCTTAGCTAGTTTACTGCACATGAACCATTAAACCTTCTTTCTTTGCTTAAAATGGAGAATGTTGTAACCTACTTGCAGAGCAAATAGTATCACTTATGGAGGAGAATGTCAAGATTGTGGCACCACTTAACTGCTTATATGGAGACATCCGTAAGATGAAGGAGAAAACAACTGGTGAAGCTTTTGTCACGTCAATTGGTGTTCGAAGGAAAGAAGTAGTAATGAAACTAAGACATCTTCCAGAATTGATCACACTTGATCCTGAAATCTACCTAGATTGGGAAGAGGATGGAACGTCTTTTCCAAGACAAAAACTTGGATGATAGTAAGCATTTCTCTTATGCTACTCTTAATTTATCTAAGTACGCATCTTTATGGTTGGATAGTTTGCAACCTAAACGTTTAAGAGAGCATAAAGTTCAATTAGCTACTTGCAATGAACTTAAAGATAAGATGAGAAAACGTTTTGTTCTACGAACTTATAAGCAAGATTTGTATGTGAAATTGCACTCTTTGCAACAAAATCATCTTATTGTGGAGCAACATATATGGCTTGTGATTGTAAGGATGAGGAAGAGCAAAAGATGGTCAAGTTTCTGTTTGGTTTATCTACCCCTATTGCTAACCATGTTGAGTTGCAACAATATTATTCTTTTTCTTTTGATGAATTATGTTCATTAGCTTCTAATGTGGAAAGGCAACAAAAAGAAGTTAAGGGGAAGAGCATCAGAAGGTGTAGTGGAAAAAGAGCAACTCATACCATTGTTACTCCCAAGCAATGAAAGCTAGAACATGTTTTAAGTGCCAAGGTCAAGGGTATATTGTCAAACAATGTCCAGATACTTATAAGTTATAACTATGGAGGAACATTAATTGTTCATGACTAAGAGGATAAATGAAGGAATAAGTGACGCAGAGGAAGAAGACAAACCAAAAAAGACTCCAATTCATGATAAAGCAGATTCGGAGTTTTGGACATCTACTCCTATGGTGAGCCTCAAGAGGAAAGACATACTATGGTGCTAAGAAAAACTTCTTTTTTTTCCAGTGCCATAAGAAAATCAGGAGCATGAGCAAAGGAAAAATCTTTTCAAACTCGTTTGATTAATGGTAAAACCTTTTCTCTCATCATTGATAGTGGTTCATGTACTAATGTTGTTGCTCAAAGTTTAGTAGATTCACTTAAGCTGAAAGTACAAGAACATCCTAAACCCCAAAAATCAAGTTGGTTAAGTGATAATGGAGAAGTTTAGGTGAAGAAA
Source organism: Beta vulgaris subsp. vulgaris (assembly GCF_026745355.1). Taxonomy (NCBI): domain Eukaryota; kingdom Viridiplantae; phylum Streptophyta; class Magnoliopsida; order Caryophyllales; family Amaranthaceae; genus Beta; species Beta vulgaris. Next base: position 26,908,715 of record NC_079203.1, read on the forward strand.
CAAGTACTTGTATCTTCTCAGATTGAAGGGTATAAGGAACAACTTTGGTGTGATGTTGTGCCTATGATAGCATGCTCTTTGACTCTTTGTTGCTTGGAAGACCATGACAATCAGATTGTCATATAATTCACCATGGATGAGAAAAAATCTATTCAATTCTTATTGGAGATGAGCATATTGGATTATTACCTCTAAAAGACATATCAAACCTCACCAGAAACAAATGTTAAAACTAATCTTCATGTTTGCCAAAGTTCATGCAAGGAAGAAGTGTTAGAAGTGCCTTTGAACAAGAAAGAGAGGCATAAGAAGTTGTTATACACATGCCACAACAATCAGCTAGATGAAGAAGACTATGTATGGTTATCTTTAGAAGCTCAAAAGCTTCATGTCAATCATAAAGATGAAGAGCCAATTGATGACGGATAGTTAAAAAAATAGGTTATGAAACCTATAAAGTCCTTCTGAACAATGGACTATGTGCTACACTCGGAGTGAGTGACTTGGTTCCATGCTTTGATGGAACTTGAGGGCAAGTTCTCTTCAAGAAGGAGAGAATGCTACAAAATGATTTCACATCTCTTCTTCTATTTCTTGTTTGTTTTGTATTATATTGAGTTGTATTCAATTAGTATGTTAAGTGTCTTGTAAACCTTCTTATTTAGATTAATTAAGGTTGTTTAAGTTAGAGAAATTAGAATTAGAGAGTTAAGTAATTTCAGTTTTAAGTTTTGCGGTTTTGGCATAGGATAGGTTGCTTGTAACCTAGATTTTGTTAGCTTAATGGCAGTTGTCTCCTGCGTGTCCAATTAAATCGTGTGACCATTCGTTGGAAAACTCTTCAACTCTAGAAGCACCTCCAATTGGCATCGTGGCCAAATGATGAGCCAATCAAAAGTAGAGCTGAAATGGTGAAGGTGTGCTGATATGCAACTTACAAGAGTCCTATTTTGATTTCCCTTGTATTTCTTTGGTTTGTTTATTAATTGAGGAGGATTAGGACCTCTATAAATACCCCCTAGGTTAATTATTTGTAGTGTGTGTGCGTGTAATTGTTGAAATAGAAAGTAAGCTTTGAGCTTGTTTCAAGAGTTGTTAATTCTAACAACTTTAGGTGCATGAGACTCCGATATTGTGTGGCAATCTTGAACTGCGACTTAAAGAGAACCTCTCCAAACTGCGATTTGGGAGCTTATCCTTTTAGTTTGTTTCATTATTGTCTTGTAAACACAAAAATAGTAGTAGTTAGTCAAGTCATCTTTGTATCACTCATTGTCAAAGGTGGATGAGCAAGCTTTTGGGCTATGACTTTGATATTAAGTACAAGCCAATACCCTCCAATAGGGTAGTCGATGCCCTTTCCAGCCAATTAGCTAGCCACATAGAGTGTGGTGCACTCATTTCACCCCCACTCTACCTCATGGTCTAATATACAACATCAAGTATCCTCATACACCTTCATCTAAGTAATGATGCGAGATTGGGAGAAAGGAAAGGACCTTCCAAAAGAGTTCACAGTGGATCAAGGAGTACTTGGTAAAAAGGGTGCATAGTGTTGCTTAGCCAGTCTAGCCTTATCCCTTAGACAATCTATTCTCAAGGAGTATCATAACACTTCGAGTGGTCACTTGGTAGATTTCAAAACCTACCAAAGAGTGTCTAATGAGTGGTATTGGCCATGCATGAGGAAAAAGATAACCACCTATATTCTTACCTGCCCTTCAGTACTAGAGGGCTTCTTCCCTTAAATTAGTAGGCCACCTATAAACCCCTGCCAGTTCCAACACAAGTATGGCAAGATATCTCCATGGATTTTGTAGGTCTTCCTATATCTCATGGAGTTGATATTGTACTAAAAGTAGTTGACAGATTAACTAACTACTGCCATATTTTATCTCTCAAACACCCTTTCACAACTACTATTGTAGCTCACATCTTTCCCCTCAAAAAAAAAAAATTGTAGCTTACATCTTCAATAGAGAGATGGTAAGGCTTCATGGATTCCCCTCTTCCATTGTCTCTGACACAGATAGGATCTTCCTTAGTCTGTTCTGGAAGGAGTTGTCAAAGTTGCATTACAAGGGACTCATCTGAATAGCAGCACAGCCTATCACCCACAATCTGATGGGTAAAAAGAGGTGGTAAACAAATGGCCTGAAGGCTACCTAAGGTGTTCTATCATTGGCAACCAAAAACTTGGGCACATTAGCTCCTCAGCAGCATACAGTTACAACACTGCCACACATGCCTCCACCAACTGCTCACCCCTCAAAGCCTTGAATGGCAGGGATCCAGGTTTGAACGGGGAACCACAGCTGCCTCATCATTGAAAGACCAACTGTTAGAGGGGAATGCCATCCTCGATGATCTGGAATTCCATATGCACAAATCACAGAACAATATAAAAGCTCCAAGAAGATGGGGAAAGGAGATATGTGCACTATGAAGTTGGCGATATGGTTTATTTGAAGCTGAGAGTCTGAAACCCTACAAGCAACAATCTCTGGTTTAAGAAACTGGCTGCCACAACTATGGCCCTTTCCAAGTAACCAAGAAAGTGCGAAAGGTGGCATACCAATTGAATCTTACCCCTCATGCCAAAGTTCACCCCTAGCTCAAGAAGGCTTTGAAAACTCATAATGCCACTCACATCTATCTCATCATTGAAGACAAACCTGAAGCTGCATTGGGGGTCAGACAGGTGACCAAGGGCTCACACACCTCCATAGAAGTGATGATCAAGTGGGGCAACCTTCCTGACTATGAAGCCACCTGGGAGGACTTCTTTGCTCTCAATCACAGATTCCCTACCTTCCACCTTAAGGACAAGGTGAGAGTTTGGAAGGGGGTAATGCTATGAATCAGCCTAATACTAATCCTATCCTGGTAACTTACAACAGAAGGAAGAAGCAAGGGAGAAAGGGGAATGAACAACCAACATGAGGGCAATAGTCTTTTACCATGCAGTCCTGACATCCTGTTATTTTTTATTATTCCTTAGTAGATTCTAAGTCAAATCCACTGTGTGACAGCTGGAAAGGTGATTTGTGAAGTTTTATAATAACTAGGGAGCTGAGGTCATTAGGAGAGATATTGAGCAATTAGAAGAGAAAATTGACCCCTTGGAAGAGATCTCACCTCTCGAATGTGAGAATTGTGTTGGATTTTCCTGATCTTAATACAATATATCTTATTGCTTGCTTATTCTGTCATTTAATCTATTTCCTAGCTTTTCTGGCCAGTTTATAGCAGCATATATATAAAAATTACAAAAAAACTGGCATTTGGAATCCTCGCATGAGATCCTACTTGGGGATTTTTTTTATATATACAATGGTGAGAGAATATAGTGAAAATTGGTTGACGAATAGTACCCAAAAGTGAAATGGTGCAACTAAAAATATACGGAAGGAGCATATAGCATAGTAGTATGTTTGAAATAAAATGTGGCACATAAATACACGGTGGCTACTAGATACGATATGTATGCTTCACCTAGCTGGTGAGCCTAATCCGAAACCAAGTCTGGACCTCTCAATCACAATCAAGTGTATCAGCCATTAGGCTAATAAGATATTTCCGGCTTAAAAATATTGTGGAGGATATATAATTTGGTTTAACTCACATGAACACTAACAAAGGAATAATCTTACAGACCAAATAAGGAAAACAAGTGTCATGCATCATGATGGAGAAAAACAAACGATACAGAAGTGAAAACATCTTCAAAGAAAACAAGCCGAAAAAACACAGGTGATAATATAAGTATTTTTAAAGAAATAAAGGGCATTACTTTATTAGAAGCAATTGTCTGTCTGACTCTGATGATATGAAGTCATCGTTGTGGTGCCCGTATTGGTTGGACCTTTCTGTCTGATGTGGGTGCTCCATTGGAAGCCTCATGAGTTCCAGGTGGGAGTCATGGTAGCTGAGCTCCTTTCCTGCTGATACTTTTTTCTTCATAGTACCCACCTAAGAAACAATCCAGCAGCTTGGGTGAATCAAAAAAATCCTCCTTATGTCTCTAGTATCCTTCTTTCATCTCCATGGTCTGAACCTAATTGCATTTTTAAACAGTAACTAAAATACACAAACGAAAATACAATCTAACTTAGAAGATATCTCACTCGCGTCCTTTTCTTTTAATAAGCAGCAAAGTCCTCTCTAGGCTTACAAAATGTTGCTTAACAATAATATGAAACGACAGTAAAACCCATCAGGAAAATGCCTAAATTGGGGAAAAAGTCCCGAAATTGTGGTGCAGATAAAGAGAACAAAAATTCCGAAACAACCATACACAGTTTACATAGACTTACAGACAACTTTATTTCGTACTAGAAGCCAAAAAGCAGCCTAAATAGTACCTGATCACGTGCTGTTCTGGTCCATCTGCGACGCTTCTCAAGCTCAACCTCATCAATGCCATAATAGGCAGGATCTTTTGCAGCCACAGAAACTGCTTTGTCTAGCTCCTCAACCTTCCTATCCGAAATAAACTTTTAGTCCTGTGCACGATTATTCATAGGGACCAGGAAAGGGAACAACAAGAAGGTGAACTGGAACAAACACTGGATGGCTTCTTACATGACAGAGTTCTCAGCCAGTAGCATAGCACATATAAAACCCAATCAGAAATCTAGCATGTCAGCAAATTGAAACGAGGGATATTCAATGAGACAAGTAGGCAGTTGATTACAACAAGATTAAATCACAATAGAAAGAATCTAGCACTACAGGGAGTAATTGAAGATCAAAGAACCACGTGCTGATTTCTTAACAGCTTCGCAGGATGAAGGTCCAAGGTCAGGGAAAAACCAATCCACCATAAAACTTTAATATTCTTTGCAAAGGGAAAGAAAAGGAAAATACATTCAATAATAGAATTTTCAGATATCAAAAGTTCACGTAGGCACGGATAAGACGTGTTATAGTACACATGTGCAGAAAAAACTCAGCAATCCCAACCAAATTCATTGCGATTTCATGTCTTAAAATCTAAACTAATTCGCACTGAAGTATCGTTAAGACATCAGTTCCTTTCATATCATCTACACAAGGTGAGCAGAAATGAACTCATTTACCGAAACACCATGAAGTTGTATTCATTCTCCCTACTCCAATCTCCATAACTCTCATAAGGCATAACCTTCTCCAATCTCCATCAAAAAGATTCAATCTTCAATATTATGCTGCCTTATTTCCCAGTTTTACTAATGCCCAGCAAAATATCTGAATATGGGATAAAATCAGTCATGTTCTAAGCTTTGTCAATTTTTTTGCCACGATCCCTAGACACCAAAAGCTTACTATTTCAGCTTGCAATGCTAACTAGGAATGCCCAGCAACATTATGCTGCCTTATTTCCCATTTATGTTGTACTAAAAAAATCGTATAGCTAATTAGCTAGACTCCTCAACAACAGGGAACATATGATTTGCTTTACAGGTGGTTCTCATTAACAACTGCACAAAGAAATCCAATTTCGCCAACTATGCTCGAAACATAGCAAACCCACATAGATAATGATCTTGACAGTACCAACTTAATACTAAAACGCAAATAGATTAGTCTTCACAAACTATAAAAAAACAAGAGGGGGCAACAGTATTCATATAAATACCTGCCACTCAATGCTCCCACAGCCGGTACGCAACTCTTCGGTGAGGCGTGCTTGTTCTGCAGTGCCATAAACAGCATGTTCCCATTGACGAAAGCTAGATAATAGCTTATCAATCTACAAAACCATATACCACCACATAAGCAAGAAGAAGCAGAGTAATTCCAAGATTCTTACAGTCCATAGATCAATATACTTATATACCCATATTAAATCAGATACAAATAGTGCAACAAATTAATTTTTATGACGAAATAAAAATTGGACAAAAGAAACAATCACTTGATGCAGTAAACTCACAGATTCCTGGATCTCCTCTTTTACGATGTAAAATGGATCTTGAGCGGAGGACATGAATAATTTCTCTTAAATTTCAGCAAGCTAAAAATGGCAATCCAAGCAATAAAAAGGAAAAAAACAATGGAAATGAAATCAACGACAGAAATTGAAATTTATAACTAGGAAAAAGAACTCAAAACATAATTCGAAATCTGAATTTTACTTTTCTGTTAGCAGACCAGTGAGCTCATCAAATTCGGGAAAAGGGTAATTTGAAGCTAGAAATCAAGAACTGTGAGTGAAATTTGTCAGAAAATTGGAATGAATGAATGTAAAGAGAAATGTCAATTGTAATCTATGGTTATAGGGTTTGTGCTTTTCTGATCTTTTTTTTCTTTTGACGGATCCTCTCTTTGTGTTTTTCTCTAACCTGTGCGCCCAACTCTATGGTAATGGAGGAACAGCAACTCCCTTTTATTTTTTTCGAAAATATTGGATTTTAATAATCCAACCTTTAACGGCCGTTTGGTTAGTGGTTACTAGAATTTTTTGCACGCGATGCGTGCTTGAATTTTTTTTCGAAACAGAAACTCGATTTTCTTTGGCATAAAATTCAAAATTTGAACATTAGACATACAAAGTATAATTGTTTTTAGTTGCAAAATTTGATTGGTTTAGTTTCTGTCACTTAAGTCTCTCACCATTCTTTTTGTTTTTTTTTTATACTTTTCAAAGTTAAATTCTATGAACAAAATAGAAATTTTATTGAATTTATTTATGATTTCTAATATTATAATTTTTTAATTGATTTTTGAATTAAGTACAATACTTCATAAATTGTAAAGAAAGTGGACACTTTGATTTCAAGTCAATTTTTTCATAAGTTGTAGTTTGTAAGTGAATTTTTAAGTTTTTATAAAGTTTTCTCATTTTAGTGATTTGCATAACGTAAATTATGCAATTTTATGATTTTAGTTGACTTGTGAGTGATTGTTATAATTATATTTTTGGTATTTTTGTTTAAAGCCCCCTTTGATTTGTAAGTGAATTTGTAATTTAGTATGGGAAGGGGGGCAAAATAGGCATTTCAAAAAAGGACACCATTGCTCCCCCTTCCCTTATATAATAAAGATAAATAGTGGTAATAGTAATGAAATTTAGTGTAAATTTGTAAAGATTTTCACATGTCCATAACCATGGGAATGGAACTTTGTCACAAAACATGGTTTTTCCTTTATAAATTTTCATTACCACCTAATACCACCTTCCCAAGTGGTAATGGATAGTAATGAGATTTTAGGAAGACAATGGATATCTTGTTATTAAGTAGCATTACCATTGGTAATGACATTGGATTTCTAGTACAAATTTACACTATAATGCATTACCATTCCCACCATTTATATTCTTAGAACAGTCTCATTTATGAGTTATTATTTAATAACTAACTTTTATCCCGTGTAAAATTGCACGGAAAGTTGTATGTAGATATGATTTTGACCTGTACATAATGCAGGTTAATTGTTTTTGTTTATTAAATAGTTGTTTTTGTTCCAAATTTATTGAAATCATAATTATTATAATTCATGCATATAAGGTTGAAAGAATATAAAATGCAAAATTATGTTTCATGATGTATAAATATCCTTTGTTACTACATTTTAAACTTTAAAAATCTTATAATCGTGAATGAAACAAAAAAACATTGAAATGTGCGGGAATATTTTGTTTTATAAACTTAAAATCTTAGGATATTTCTCCTAAAATCATAAATTGAATATTAATTCATGATTTAAAGTTCTTATAATCATATCGTGTAATAACAATATATTTTAAAACCAATTTATGACTCGTGTGTTCAATGACTGATGTAGCTGATGTCATGATAAAATGTACTGGAAGTTTTTTTTTATTGATTAGATATACTAAAAAATATTCATTGAATATTTTATTTATAAAGTTCTTGAGTAACGCATATATACAATAAAATATTGTGAGATGGGAGTAACTTTTGCCTTAAATACGTCAATTTTATTAATGTAAAAGTGACCCATGTAAGATTAAAAGTTACACTTTGTTTAACAGTTACCTCTTTTAACTTGTAAAAATGACCAATTGACTTAAAGTTGATATATTTTGGATAAAATGAGGTGAATTAGTTTGACAATAAATTTGTTATTCATCCAGAGCACACAATAAATTTATTATACATATGATATTTTTTTATATCTCTCATAAATTTTTGTATATTACTTCACTATTACTTTTTCCACTATCGGAAAAAAAAAGTTATTGATAATTTTATCTTTTAAGTACACCATACTAAACTATGAAATAAGATAAATAATTAATAATGATTATGTTCACTAACTTTTTTTTTTTTGGTACAAATGGAGAAGTTAAGGCACCCTTCTCTCAAGGGAGTAACCTAACAAATCTAGGTTTACAAAATAGGCAAGTGTAGGATCATTTCCTGTGTCAACGTCCATTACCGCAGCAGAAATAGTGTGACCTTTTTTTGATAGATAGTCTGCTATGCAATTGGCTTCGCGGAAAATGTGATTTATGGAACAAATAGTCATTTGACTAATTTTTTACCGGATGTCATTAATGAGAGTGTTAATGCTCCATGGACATGAATATCGACCTTGAAGAATGTGAATTACCACCTAATTGTCTCCTTCGACATAAATGTTCTGCATATTGAGATTTTGTGCCAAAATAAGACCATTGCGCAATCCCCAGGCCTCAGCTACAAGAGCTGAAGTTTGACCAAAATGATACGTTTGGGCTGCTAATACTTGTCCGGCAAAGTTACGGATGATTACACCAGCCGAAGCGGAGATCCCAACAACAGAGTCATCAAAATTAAGTTTACAACATCCTTGCGGTGGGGGAGCCATTAAACAGAAACCCTAGTTGGTGGCCTGCACAGTGGGAGGGAAAAGATAGTGTGAGAGATATCTACCAATGAACGAGCGGTCCATTCCTGTTGCAAATGCCAGGCTCTATAGTATATACGATCTATATTGACATTACTTCTTTCAAAAACAATAGAATTTCGTTCTTTCCATATGCTCTAAAGGCTATAGCTAACCAAACGAATAGCTTTAGAACGGTGACGAAGTGAGGCAAGACATTGTTCAATATTAGTAGATATAGTAGACCAAATATTTTGTCTTATATGATTAGAGTTCCAATATTTTTTAGTAATAGGGCATGTAAAGAAAAGATGACTTATGGTTTCAGTTCCTGTATGACACATAGGACAATGAGAGTTATCTGTTATTTGTCTTGTTACTAATTTTGACATTACAGGGAGGCCATTATGCAGAATCTGCCATAAGAAAATCTAAATTTTGAGGCAATATCAATTTTTCAAATCCAATGGAATGGCCAAGGGCTATGAGCTTTTAAATTCAATCCATGCGCAAGCCAAGTTGCTGAATTGATTGTAAATTCACCTGAGCTAGTAAGACCCCAGAATGGAGAATCCGGCATATCATGGGAGGGGATAGGGATACCTAAAATTTTATGAACAATATGTGTAGGTACTAATTGTTGTAGCATTGGGATATTCCATTCCCGGGAAGGCAATATAACACTATAAACAGTTAGCTCAACATTTTCAATATTACTTATATCTAGATTAAGAATTTCAATTAGGTTTTGTTGGGAACACCAATTATCCATCCAAAAATAGATCTTTTCACCTGTTCCAATTTTCCATCGTATACCCTTTCTCAAAAGTTCATGAGTTTGGAGAATGGCTTTCCATATATGAGAGTCGGATGGTTTAGATTTATAGTTATAAAATGAAGTATGTTGCAGATATTTTTATCGCATAAGAGTGGGCCAAAGATTCTTTTGGTCAGTTAATATTCGCCATTGCCAAAAATGCATTATTTACATAAGCCATTTTCCGGAAGTTCAGACCCCCATATTTTTTAGGACGACAAATTTTTGACCAAGCCAGTAACGGGACTCCCGATTTATTGGAAGATGTTTTCCAATAAAAATTACTATTAATGGCATCAATCATAGAGTATGTTTTCCCTGTACCTTAGTACAGGCCATATGATAGGCTGGAGTAGATTCAAGATGGCTTTGTATAAGAATTGATTTCCCAACCTTAGATAGAAAATGATATACCAAGAATTAATTTTACTATCGACTTTTCGTATTAAAGAGTGGAAGTCATTAGGAAGTGGCTTATAACTAGAGAAAATAACTCCTAGATATCGTCCTAAAAAGGTTTTAGGAGTCATGTTAAATATACTAGCAATAGATTATTTTCGTTGATTTGTAACCTATTTAGAAAAAATAATTGCAGACTTGTGAAAATTAAAGAGTTGTCCAGAGCTTTGGCAGAACGAATCTAATATAAAATTTAAGCGGTGAGCTGATACTGGTTTAGACTTGCAAAATAAAAGACCATCATCTGCAAAGAAAAGCCCAGGTATGGTTTGTGAATTTAGAGCTAATTTGATGCCGATTCCTAACTTTGGGGTTTGTGCTGCAAAATGTAATTGTCTACCGAGTATATCCATACAAATAATAAAAGTGTATGGTGACAGTGGGTCGCCTTGTCTGATTCCCCGAGTAGGCCTAAAGATAGAGGTAGTGTCTTGGTTAATTACAACGGAATACGATACAGATGTGATACATTGCATAATCCATGTGATCCATTTCGGATGAAAACTATAACTTTTTAGTGCATGACTTATAATGTCTCATTCTAGATGGTCGTATGCTTTTTCCATATCTAATTTGAGAGCAAACCAACCAATCTTGCCTTTTGATTTATTAAAGATATTTAGGACTTCTTATACGATGAGTACATTGTCATGTATTTGTCTACCTGGCGTGAATGCATTTTGAAAAGGGCTAATAATTCTGGTAAGAATGGGCCGAAGTCTTGCAACTAAGATTTTGGAAATGATTTTGTACAAGGTAGTACACAAACTGATTGGTCGAAATTGGTTAGCCTTTTGAGGTTGATTAACTTTCGGGATTAAAGTGATCAGAGTATGATTGATACTTCTTAGTAACCTGCCGTACTTAAAGAAATCATGCATTGCTTTACAAATATTTGGGCCTACAATGTCCCAATATTGTTGGAAGAATTTAGCTCTAAATCCATCTGAACCCGGGGATTTAGACGGGTCTATGCAAAAAAGTGCTTGGCGGATTTCCTTATCTAAGATTGGTGCAGTTAGATGTATATTATCTTCTTCTGTTATGATTGAAGATACACAAGGGGTTACAATGTTTCGGTTGGATTGAATTGTCGATTTAAATCGTTCCTGAAACTCAGCTTGGAAAGCATAATAAATTTCAGAAGGGGTATCAACCCATTGGTTCATAGAATTTCTTATTTTTTGAATTTGGAGACGTTTTATTCTGGATGCAATCTTAGAATGGAAAAAGGCAGAATTACGATCACCTTTTGTCAGTCATTGTTTGCGAGAGTACTTGCCCTAATATCGTTGGTTAAAGGATAACAATCTTTCTCGTTGTCTTATGAGACAAACTAAATGTTGCTCAATATGAGCATTATTAGGGAACGATTATAGTTGATTTTGAACATTTAATGGTTTGTTATGATTTTGGTCCAATTTTAGTTGTATATGTCCAAATTTATTCTTGGACCAAATTTTCAATTCTTGTTTCACATATTGGAGCTTTCGAGATATATTATAAAAATGTGATTGAGAGTGTCGCTGATTCCATTGTCGTTGGACTAGTTTTCTGGTAAATGGATCATTTATCCAAGTATTTTGAAATCGAAATCTAGGTGGCTTCTGATATGTGTCTTGAATGTTGACAAAATAATAGGGGCATGATCTGAGCATGTAAATGTGCTATAATGAAGATAAGCGTTGGGATAGTTAATAGCCCACGAAGAGGATACGATACACCGATCAAGCTTTTCATAAATATAATGATGATTGTATCTTTTTTTCCATGAGTAGGAATTCGGGGGACTTAAAACATCTTTTGCATTACAAGCATAAATAAAATCAGATAGAATTTGACAGGGATTATTGTAATCCAGGTTCCCTCCTTTCTTTTCTGAGATATATAATCGTTCATTAAAATCGCCAATAATGCACAAAGGCGTAAGGTACTAAAAAATGAGGTCATATCATTCCAGAAAACGGGTTTTTTCTGAATTTTGAGCTGGTGCGTATAATCATGTTAGCCAAAAGGATGCTAAGCTATTTTTGTTTTGTACGATAAAGTTAGCTAGACGATAGGTGCCTGGTTGTGGAGTAATCGTGAATTCATTATTATTCCAAAGAATCCACATACCTCCACAATGTCCATTTGGATCTATAATAAGTATGTCATCGAATCCTAGTACGTGTTTTTAAAATAATATGTCTACTAATCTTAGAGCTCATTGTTTCAAGAATAATGTAATATCCTAAAAATCTTAAACATATTTAAGTGAATAATTAACATAATAATGTAGTTAGAACATATTTTATTTTATTCGTTCCACTAATTAAGCAACGTATAATAAAATGTATAGAATTTTAACATAAAAATTTACCAACTTAAATTATGATGATATTTTATAATCTACAATTTCATGAGTTAAACAAGAATACTAATGTAGTTGATAATTCATTTAAAGTACAAAATATCAACATTTCACCCAAAGTGTTACTAAGTCACGTTGATAAGTGCTAGTGGGGAAATTTTCTGATTTTTGGTTGGGAAACAAAAAAGGGAAAAAGGAAAAGAGAAAGTCATGGTCAATCCCCATTAATGGTGTCTTCCTCCTCACTCCACCATGTCCATTTGGCACCCATGCCTTCACTTTCTTCTCCTTCTTCAGTCAAATCTGTCACCAATCCTCACAAAAGCTTCCTCAAGTTAACGAAATCAGATTATTTACTTCACCATCTTCCTCCCAACCACTGATTTTTAACTCCAAACTTTCCCTATAAATAGTGATGAATTCAACATCAAGAACACACCAACAACAACCTTCATCATCTCTTCTCTCTAATCAGAAATTCAGTCAATAATCGCCGGAAATTGTAACTAAAAGAAATCAAAAAAGAAAAGAAAAGAGAAAATCCCAAATTCATAATATCTCTCCTCTGTTTCGAACCCCCCACAGCCGACCACCGTCGGCCACCGCGCGCGCCACCTGTGCCGCGCACAGTCCCGCCCCCACCTCGTCACTCGCCGGTCATCAGCCCGCCGCCGGAGATCCGCGCCAGCACCTTCACGTTCGCTCTCTCTCTCTCTCCTCGCGCACTCCCTCTCCTCCTCGCGCTCTCTCTCGTCACTCTCCTTCGTCGCGCCAGCAGCACGAGCACAACGCCACCGCCTCGCCGTCGCACTGCCGCCGTTCGCCGGAGACGCTGCACGCCGGAGCTCGCAGCTCCCTCGCCTCACTCGTGGTCCTCCCTGCTCCTAGTAGCAGAGGTGATGGTTTTTCCCCCTTTTAAATTTCCGATTTCTTATTCTCTAATGCAAGCCCAAGTTTATAACCCTTAACCTTTATTAATTTATTTGGGCCTAGAACCTTGGACTCAGAAATAAACTTAAGTTTTAAATCTGAATTATATCGTTGTTGGGCTAAAGGAGTTAAACTAAAGCTGATTTAGTGCTTTAATATGTCATGTTAGTTTAATTATTAAGTTAAGTATGATGTTGGGCTTATAATCTGATTTACTTAGCTAAGTAATTTAAGTTAATCTTATTACTTTAATATTTTGAGCTTTAGTGGACTGATTTAGTTAGTTTTATTAAACCACCCAACTTACTTACTAAAACTATGTTTTGGACTATAATTCCTAATAACTAAGTTGCTTGAGTTAACTACAACTAATTAAAACTAATTCATTATGCATGTTGTTTATAATTGAGTTTAAGTTATGAGTACTTCACTAATACTTAAGTTCACTTATAATAATTAGTTAATCGACTTGTTAGTTTTAAATGACTAAATAATATTAAAATAATGTTAACGGATCTATTATAACTTTAAACTTAATTAATTTATTAATGAACAACTAATTAGTTATTAACTATGAACTAGAATAATGTTATGCTTTCGAAAGGTTATATATAATATGTAGTAATATAACTTCAATGGTTCGATAATTTTAAAGGTATAGCTAAATGAGTTGTTTCATTAATTCGTTGTTAAAGAGTCACCTTAATTAATTAAAAAGTTATTAACGATTAAGAAATAATGGCCTTTAAGGAGTCCTTTACGACGTTATAATGACCGTTATGACCTTAATAAGCGCTAACTAATATTTAGACTTAAAAGCTAAATAACAAAACGTTCATTAATAAAATTATTCTTGAATAGATTAAGGAAGATAAAGGATATTACAAGCTTCCCCCAGCTATCAAGGTTATCAAGCAGGAATTCAGGTAACATCTACTGCTAACACCCACAATCCCTTTCGAATGATGTTTTATGGTATTTCGCACTATGTTGTTGATTCATGGATTGTGGGATATGAAAGGTTTTACGAATATGATGATTTTCGATGAAATGAAATGACTATGATGTTTATGAAAATATGAGTATGATAACGCTATGGTTTTAATGATGTTTCATGATTATAATTATAATGATGTAATGTAATTATGATATTTGAAACATGATAAAGTAAAGTGAAAGATGGTTCTTGGCAAGTATGTGGGCATAGAAAATGTCACCTATGATGTGACCGCCTTTCTGGCAATATTTGGACACCGAGAGTGTCATCCATTTGTGGCCGCCTTTCTGGCAATATTTGGACACCGAGAGTGTCATCCATTTGTGGCCGCCTTTCTGGCAATATGTGTTTAGGGAGACATCCCTATATGTGATATGTGATATGCGATATTTGCCAAGTTACCAATGTAATAAAGTAAAGATGAAAAGATAATGGTGAAGATTATAATATATTTATGAAATGGTTTTATTATTTTCTCTCCTCCCTGTTTGCTAACAAAATGAGTTGAAATGTTTTACGATGTTAGAGTAGTATGTTACTGAGCCTCGGCTCACGACGTTTTATTTATGTTCTAGGTACTGATGGTGACAATGGGATGGCATAGCAGTGAGGATTTATTTAATATCTAAATTATATAGACTCTCATGGTCTTAATTTAAGTTTATGTCAAAACTCTAACCAGTAATTAAGTCTCTATTAATCATGAGACTAATGTTGGATCTACGTTATGCTTCATGTTATAAGATGTTTGAGTTTATGTTTTTATGTCGCCTTGAATTTTCCTTATGGAAAGTACGGCGGTAACGCGCCGACTATCTAGGTTCCGCTGCTAATAATCGATGAATTAACTTAACAACGATGATTAGAGGTCGGGGCGTTACAAATAATGAATATATTAGGTTTGAATTTTCGAGTGAGATAGAGTAACTCACTTTGTGCATTTTGTTTTTTTGCTCCTTGGATATTCCAACTAATAATTTTCATAGTGTATCAGTAGTGTTTTGTCTACTTGACATAAGACATCAAATGTCTAGGCAAGCATCAAAAGATGCTGGGCAAGGCCATAAGCCATTCCCAATAAATATAACAATATGTCGTTATTAAATACATCAAATGAAATTGTACATACTAAGGAGCCATTTTTTATTCTTGTAAGGCAAGTCCCATATTTCATCACTTTGATGTACTGCAGCAGCATAAGGACAACTATCATATAATATACAAGGCTATCGATTTTTATAAGAGTCTTAGAACAATGAATTTTACATTTTTGAGTGCTCTTGTAATAATCAGATGTTTGATCATAATTGTTGCTATCCTTGTCCCAATGCTGCAAAGCAAACTTGACTCCCATATTGTTGTCGACATACTTGCAGTGAAGTTGTTTGTTTTAGTGATAGTTTATAGAATAGATTGGTAGGATCATACGATTCAAAGGCAATACAAAGCAATTCAGACTTAAAGAGTGAGTTGTTGCCATGAGCTGGTATCCAAAAGAGTGTAATTCCATTAAACTTTGCAGCACAAGACACTCACATATAGTAGTCATTACAATAGGCTTACATAGTAAACTAGTATTGTCTAGATACATAAACTACGATATATTAGTAAGCTAGTAAGGGCAAAATGTTGAGGCAACATCTGATATATCACTTTTTTCTGTTTGGAATATGTAGAATCTTCCTCATCTTCAGTGCGACGTCGTTTTGAAGACTCAGAGGATATTGTAATCTCATTCCCATGACCCAAAGCATCCAAAAACAATTTATCTACCTCCGATAATTCATGTGCAAGTGCAGTTTCAGATGAGGAGGGGCTCAGATGGCCTATATTTGAACCATATTCATTAATAATCGGAGGGAATGCAGGAGGCAGAATGGTAGTACGTAGAGTTTGTAGCGCTTCAACATATTCAGGGTCAGCTTCTTCAATTGTTTCATTAGCTAATAGAGGTTCAAGATTACTTGTAGTATTCACATAAGGATGAGATTTATGCGGGTCAAAAGGGTTCAGATCATCCTTATTGATGTCAGAGGTGGTAACATTGATTTGAGACTTGACTGGGGTCGTAGGCTTTTCTTGCTGGGCTGGTTTCTTAGCTAGTTTGTGGTGTTTTAAAACCTGGGTCTTGGACCTTTGCTTTTTTAGAGGTGGTTGATGTTCGACCTTTGCATTTTTGAACAACTTTTATCCATCTTCCACTAGATTCAGCTTCCTTATGGGGTACTGGAGTTGTCCGGGGGGAGTTAATGGAACTAGCCTTGAGCCTATCCGGTAGGAGATGAAGGTTATGATTTGCCTTTTGAGAGCAAATATCTAAGGTGTGTTCTTCCGATCCACGAAGAGGGTAAACTTCCAACATACCTTCATAAATGAGGAAAATTTCACGCATTTGACCTTGGATATTAATAAGTAAAGACCCTGGAACAGGTTTTATAACTTGGACATTGACATAGACATGGGCATAACGAGCACGAGTACGAGAAAGTGTAAAATCATCTACCCGTATCAGTGGTCATATAGGTGCAAGTAGAGTAGTAAGACAGGTTAAGGACCAGAACTCCATTGGTAGTAGATTAAGGTGAACCTAAATAGCTAGAGAGCAAATTTGGTAAGTAAACGGATTAAAGGCAGTTTGCCAACTAAATAGAGCAAGTACTAGACCTTGAACATACCATGGGCGATGCTCCCAAAACAAATGATTTGTCTTCATGATTTGAAAACTTGAACATAACCCAGCCATTGTCCATTTCAACAAAAGATACCTCGCCCTTAAGTCCACTCCATTCACGACGTAGTTTTGCTATGACTACGAACGAGGGAATAAGGTCTCCAAAAGGCTTACCTAATAAACAAGAGAGTGACATGTCACTTATAAGGTTGTGATCAGGTTCTGGGTTTTTAGCATTCTTTTGGCTAGGTTCATTATTTTCAAATATGGATAATATATCAGGGTTAGCTGGATGAGAATGATGGATAGGGGCATTAGCATATTTAGGTGGTGGATTGGAAGCAGAAGCGATATTTTCATATCCCACACCTGCACTTGTGGATTTATTGAAATTGTGGTACTTGTGTGGAGAGGCTATGATTTCCAGGCACATCTAGGGTTGGTAGTGGGTAATGGACCCTACCCGGATCCGTGGATCCAGATCCATTTTTTAGCGGATCTGGATCCTCAAAATTTGGACCCGGTGGATCCGGGTAGGATCTGGATCCTCGTGTTTGAAAACGGATCTGGACCGGGTAATAAAAAATTACCCGAATCCGGATCCGTTTACCCGTTTTTTAAAGTTAAAATAAAAATATAAAATATAAAACTAAACCTTAAATTCACTTAAGCGTTTCATTCTCTCACGCAGTCATTTCTCTTCGATCTTCACTAGTGCTGCTGCAGTCACGCACTCACACTCACGCTCATGCTAACGCCTCACTCCGGCACCGGACCACCACGCCAGAAGTCAGTCGGACCACCGAGCAGCCGGACCACCGCGCCAGAGCAGCGAGCTTTGCCAGGTAAGCCCTCGTTTCTATCTGATTTTCGCCGGAACCCAATTTTTCTTGACAGCGCACATTGCAGTCGATGTTAGGGCTTGTTGTGAGTTCGTTTTTATGTTGTCATTCCCCCCTTTCTTACTTCGTGAGTCTTGTTTTTTTGCTGTCATTCCCCCCTTTTTTTAATCTCTCTACTTTAATTATAGTATTGAAATTTTGTTGTCTTTATTGATGGGTGGTAATTTAGTAAATGGTAATCGGGTAATACTGTAATAGACTATATTTTAAGCAGGTTTAATAACGACTTTATAAATGAGATTTAATAAGTATAATAGCTGATATTTTCAAACTCGTTTTAGTGCAGTTAGCTATGTTCATATTAGTAAAGAAATTACTTTGAGAATTATTATTTATCGTCTAAAGTAAGTTCCAAGCACAAATAAGTTAGTATGGATTTTATATAATAGAGATATTGAGTTGAGGATTTTAAGCTTTGAAATAAAGAGAAACCCATTTTAATTACAATTTATCTCTCCTCACTCATGTCATCTACTAGATGCTAAAGCATCACTCTCTCTTCTTCATAACTTCTCAATCAAGTGCCAAAGTGTATTTTCCCATAACCAATTGTTTCTCTTCAATTTCAGTTTAATTACCCAAGTGTTAGAATGGGAAAACCCAAAACCAAAATAAAAACCCAAACAATAATTTTCTTCTCCTCTGATTTTATACCCGTACTGTGCATGTTCATTTTTGCATTCTGGATCGAAATTTGCCAAATATCACATGAAAGTTGTAGATCTCGAAAAGTTATTGAACTTAGACCCAAAAATCACTTGATTTGGAGTTCGGAGCTATGAGTTATGGTCTTTGCAAGTTTGGTGTTGCTACCTTCATTTCTCTCTCCTCGTTTTTATTCCGACAATCTGTTCCCCATTATCTAAATATCAATCCAATTTTGCTCTTTATTGCTGAATAAAGTTGTAGATCACTTCGAGCTAATGAATTTGGCACAAAAATCACTTGATTTGGAGTTCGAGCTATGAGTTATGGTCTTTGTAAGTTTGGTGTTCCTATCTTCATTTCTCTCTCCTCTGTTTTTATTCCGACAATCTGTTTCCTCAATTATCTATAACATGCAATCCAATTTTGCTCTTTGTTGCTGAATCAAAGTTGTAGATCACTTCGAGCTAATGAATTTGGGCACAAAAATCGCTCAATTCGGAGTTCGGAGCTATGAGTTACGCCTTACACAAGTTCAGCACTGCTGCTGTACTTTGTGTTGCGCTGCTGCCGTGGTTGGCTTGTTTGCCCATGTTGTCATTGCTAACTTGTTTGCCTTATTGCTGCCATATGTTGGTATTCCTTTCCATATGAAGGTATAAGCTAATTTTCTTAATTCCTCATCTCCTTTGATTCCAATTTAATTGTGGTGCAATTGGATTTTATATTCTGATTTTAGAAATAAACTTGGTTCTCAATTTTGTTATTGATTAGCAAATATAGTTATGATAAGAGTTGTTAAACTTAAAGATTGAATATTTTATCTTTCTTATTGGATTGAACTTCTAATATGAAGTAAGCCTCTTAAGTAAGTTTATAAAAACTGATTTTTATAAATTATGTTGTTTGATAATACTCTCTGAAATCAGAATGATGTTAATTAGAGATAGAATTGATGTTGTGAGTTGGATTAGTAGAATGGGTTGTATATAAGGTTTGTGGTGGTTAGTTCATGGAAGAGTTCAGAAGTATGAGTAATTCAATTTGTTTATC
Source organism: Beta vulgaris subsp. vulgaris (assembly GCF_026745355.1). Taxonomy (NCBI): domain Eukaryota; kingdom Viridiplantae; phylum Streptophyta; class Magnoliopsida; order Caryophyllales; family Amaranthaceae; genus Beta; species Beta vulgaris. The sequence goes on from NC_079203.1 coordinate 26,928,359, forward strand.
TAAATTTTGTGAGGATGGTTAATGATTGTTGTTATTGTTTTGAGGTCGTTGTTGGAGTATGTATATGGAGATAAATTATGAAGTTCGAGCTATAGTGGTTATCCAGAATGTCGAATTATTGGAAATGTTTCAAGGTACACACATGTCCTTCCACCTTTGAATCTATATTCGTGTTTTATGTGATTTCATGTGCTGAGCTTAATAAGCCTTTTATATAAATACAAAATTATTCAAAGTGTTATTCGTGTGTTTACAAGAGTTGTTAACTACATATTTGGTTTTAAGCTATGAGCGAAAGCTATATATGTGATGAGTTTTACTGAGTGATATTTTTATGAAGAACTGATTGGAGGTAGTTGAATCCTTCAATAATATAGATGTGTGATATTATTAAACCTACTTGTTTCCACATCGAATTTATAATAAGTTTCTTATGCTTAGTAAGTTGATCTTTTATATGAAAGTGTAGCTATGAGAATTAAAGCAAGGATCTTTAGTATATCTAACTATATAAGTGGTTTTACAACAAGTACTTCGATTTACGAACTAAGCGGGACGTCGACTCGATATCTTTATGAATCGTTTCGATTTAAACTATAGTTATATTTGAAAGTTTCAGAGAAAAAGAAAGGAATTTTGATCAAGGATGTTGAGTTAAAATTTCAGGTTTAAGCAATTGTGAAAATATTTGTGATATAATTTTATATGGAACTTCTGAAAGTATGAAAAACTCTTTATTATGGTTTGAGATTTTGATTATATATGATCATGAACTTTGAAAATTATGACTTGGAGTTATGAACAAATATGGACTCGTCAAATTATAAATCAGAATTTTCTAGTTCTATTAATGACGGGGAGGATCTTTACTCCTACTTAAATTTTTATGAAGAAGTTCTCATAGGAAAAAGTCTCTCAAATTTGGGTCAATTTAATGAACATTATTTTCGGATTTAAGTTTGGAAACAGTAAGTCTAGTGAAACAAGTTATATCTTTACAGAATATCATGGATGAATTATGTTATATGGAGTTTGGAATCTAAGTTAGAATGAGTTTGCTGTGAGATGGGTACTTGTGAAGTTCTATTTAATAAATACAATTGTCGCTTTGAGGATATTATTAGAAGTAGTCATATCCCAAGATTTACTTATGGCGTATAAACAAGGCTGAATGGTAGCACCCGAAGAAATCTCTGAAAATAATATGGAGCTTGGTTATATAAGAATGAAGATTTGTGATGTCATAATTGAAGGATGAAGTAATTGTTGGGAGGTTCTAACTAAGAATGAAGATGTTATGTGGTGGACGTAGATTAGATAGTTAGGGAATAGTAAATTTGGATGTGAATTTCAAAGGTCAAATATTAATTTATGAGTTAATGGAGTTGTTACGAGAGTTTGTGAGTTCAGAGGATGTGTAGGATTTGAGTATGAATGTCGTATCAGTGAAATAAAGGATCCAATCTTGTGGTGGTTTAGAGAGTATCTATTAGAGAGATATAATTTACAATACTTATGTAATAAAAGATCATATCCGCAAAGGGGTCAAGTAAAAGATTTGGAGCATAATTTCTTCTATTGGATGAGTAAGATATATATAAATGGATTGGGAAAGAAAAATATAAATCTAGATAATAGAGAGCATGGTAATTAAAGTTATATAATACAATACTAAGCGTATGGTGTTAAGCTAATATGAGCTTTCAGTACAAATACATGGGGACGTATGGTTGTGAATTATAAATTTAGAAGGATGAGGACAACGAGTTGAGTATTAGGAAATATGGAGTGAGATATTTTGACTTGCCATAGTAATTGTAGGTGATTTATGATAATGTAATAAGGTTATATTCTGGCAATGAAAGTTCATGTATTGGGAATAAGAAAACCTTTAAGGGGAAAATTCATATCATGAGAATTTTGGAATGCTATAGTTTAGATGCTATAAGTTAAAGACGGAAGTCCAAGTACAAAGAGAAACTATTATGATGAAGGGAATTGCCAAACATGTTAGAGGATACCTTATAGTCTACAAGTAAAATATTACAGGTTAATCGCACGAGCTTAGAATTGGGTCTCGATAATAGTTAATTATCTTATAAGTCTTTGAGAAACTAGTTTAGATTTTGATTATGTTATGGGTTCGACTGCGGAGAGACATTTGATTTCGAATATGTTTTATGTATATTACTTCCTTTAAAAGAATATTTGAGGTAAGTGAGATTATTTGATATTCGAGTTTGTGTTATAATAAGATTATTGAGGTTCAGGTATTTTGGATATGTTAATTACATTTCAACTTTGTTTTGTTTTATATTAATTTACGGACGGAGGTTTAAGTCGTTGATACACTTTGGAATTGAGTATGCGATACGAATTAAGAACAAGAGTAAAAGTCTTGAAAGGCATAAGATTGTGTTATTGAGAAAATAAGCATTATGATTTAGCATTTGTTTTATGGGAAAGTAAACAACATTTATGGAGCGAGATGCTCAATATGTGTTATGGAGCGGTATTGTTCCTTTGAGTAGTCATGATCCAAAAGTTATTGAGGTTAAGTTTTGGAAATTCCTAATTCGAAGTACCGAGCAGGAAGTTATGTTCATTTTAAGTTCAGTTTTTTGCTGAATTATTTTGACAAAAGTTCCAAATGTTCAAGTTAACTCAACCCTTTTGGTAAATTTTAAATGAGCACACTAAGTGCCTATACGGATTTTACAAGCAGTAAAGAATTGATTATTTCCTTATATTTTTACACGTAACTAATATGTGAAATTGTTGACGTAAAACAAAATATTTCAAAAGAAGATTCAAGTCTTGCAATGATTAGCAACACAATAGTAGGTGTGATTCTTTTTCCTCTCCATGGATGAATATGTGTTCTTTGGAAACAGTGTGGTATTGATAAACTGTGCATTTAAACTATTTATGTAAATAAACTATGGATACAAGTGGGTAAAGGCCGATACCAAATAAGGTACGGTATGAACAACAACCCTTGAGGATGGGTGATCTCCTTCCGAACCCTCTGGGTGGGTGAAGTCCAGCAAATAATAAAAATGGGACATGTCCTGGTTAAGGCTTGCAAGCATAAATATTTAAACGGTGGGGTGACGACCTCCATTAGCATAGAGACAGTCGGCTTCTTGTGTAAGGAGCCCCTCTCTATTCGTGTTCGCTTTACCTAAATAGATTAAATGCTATAGACCCAAAGGGTTTTGAATAATCTAAGTTGTGATCTTTATGATGAAAATTCTTATTTTGATACGATTGTGCAAAGATAGTAATCCTGAAATTTTTAAGCAAGCACCTTACTTGTGAAGCATACTAAATTCTAGCATGAATTGTATACGAATGGTCTTAAGCCACCAAAAATGAGGTTTTGGGATGAGCTTATGTATTTCAACTGTTATTGAACTTTGTCCTTATGGCAAGGAACTTATTATCTGTAGTATATGTATGAGTACTCTTTATCGGACTTTCTAGTTAAGGGTTGCTAGTGTCGTGATAAAAACATTTCTAACTATTTGATTTTAAATTTTTTTTGAAGTCTGGGATTGTTCCACTTGGTGAGTAATAAACAGCACAACTATATTTTAAGCCACTAAAATGAATTTCTGGTTGGACAGTGTGTGTACTCAGTTTTTCTGATTCTGTTCTTCGAAACTGTCGTGGTGGGGGCAAGTGTCATTGTTAGTGATTTTGCAGGGTTGATGTCGAGGTCTTGGAATATGATTATTGATCAAGAAGAAGATTTTTATGTTATGAAATGGTGGGCTGAGGTTAAAGTTAGATGCTTTGTTTCAAAGTATTCGTAATCTGTTATTTGATTTTCAAGTTGTTATATTGTGGGCCCCTGACCCACAGATCCAAGATCGTTTTTATAGGTTTTATTTCCGTTGTGAATAAATGTAAATTCGAGGTTTGTTAAGTGTTGATTGTATTTTGTGTATCTTAAGTGTGATTAGTTAGAAGCTCGGAAGTGCGGGCTGTTATAGGTGTGAATAAATGTAAATTTGAGGTTTGTTAAGTGTTGATTGTGTTTTGTGTATCTTAATTGTGATTAGTTAGCAGCTCGGAAGTGTGGGCTGTTACAAATACTTTGATTAAAAAGACATTGGTCGAATTTGAAATTACATGTGTAACAGTGTAAACAAGGCCGGTTTTGGGCCTGTGCAAGCTGCCCAATTGCACATGGCCTCGAAATTTTAGGGGCCCCAAAAGAAAACACTCTTCGTCTTCCCTTTCTCCCGTCAGATATGCTTTTTCATTTTTCAACCTTCCATTAATGACCAAATTTAACTCAATTCTCCAGATTCTTCTCCTCTAATTGCAAATTTCCATAGAAGTTGAGATTTTCTATATTCTATTATGGTGCAACTCTCATTAATTTTCTTACTTTACCAAAGTTTCCTTTTAACACTTTCAATCTTTCCCCTTTCTCTCTCAATCAAGCCAAGAATTACAGTCAATGGAAAGATTAAATCACAAATTTTTTCTGTCAAACGGCTAAATTTTATAGCCTCTATGTATATCCATCCCATCTCTATAATTTCTCAAACCATTATACGAATCAGAATTTCAGTTGGAAAAAAAAATTCAGATTCATATATAAATATCATCTGATTCATATGAAGTACTCTCCAAGTCTCCAGTTTTGCATACTCCAATCTGCGAAATTTCAAGACTCCAATTGCATCACCAGATTATTTGCAGAAAACCCCAGATTTTTTTTTTGGCAATTCAAAATTTTTATTGACTACCAAAAAAATTGGTGATGAGTACAAGCTAAACTCCACAAACTTCCACACTTAACTACACAAGACTAACCATATCAGTAGCTCCTATCCTACTGAACTAATAACCTCCTCTCTGATTCATTACAATTGCAAGCAACTTGGAAAATAACTCGATTGATCAAGGCTGCAGGTGAACAAGAAGCATTCTCAAAAATTACACTATTTCTTTGACACCAAATAGTGTGCATTGCTTCGGAGAACATCATCACATAGACTCTTGATTTCAAGCTCTTACTATGAGCTTTTGAACAGGCAATTCTGCTTTCAACATCAAAGGAGCCAGCAGTTCTATTGACCCCCATCTTCTGTAGCAGACCATTCCACACTTCAGTAGAAAATCTGCATTCAAAAAAGAGATGCTGGATTGACTCATTCTGTGTATCACACAACCTACATTGCAATTGAACAGCTAACCACACAATGAACTTGCTCTTTGGACTGGCTCTATTATTGCATATAATTCTTCTCCATTGCACTTTCTCCATCTCCCCTTGAATGAGCTTGTAAGCTTTTTTTATACTGAACTTCCCATGAAGCAACAAATCTTCCCAGGTCCCCAACTGCACCCTCAGCTCTCTCAACTTTAAGATTTTCTTCAGATGCCAGGACATGTTGTTTGTTACTCCAACAGTAGACACATCATGTCTTCTAAGATAATAGGCAGCTATCCACTTAACCCACAGCTTGTCAGTTTTGAAAGTAATAGCCCAAAGAAGCTTCAACATTACAGCCTTGTTCCAGTTCTCCATATTGATTAAACTCCACCCACCTGAAACTTTAGGGTTGTAAAAATTCTGCCAAGCCACAGGTGCTTTTCTGGAATCTAGTGTTAATCCAGTCCACAAAAACTTCCTACAGATTGCTTCCACTGCTTTTATAACCTTTTTTTGCAAAGGAAAAATATGGGCCCAATAATTCTGCATGCTACTTAGAATGCTTCTCACCAATTGCAATCTACCAGCATAACTAAGGTGCTTTGTCATCCAAGATTGAGCTCTGCAAGTAATTTTCTCCACCAGCACTTTACATTGAGAGATTGTGAGCTTTTTGGAGTTAAGAGGAACCCCAAGGTATTTAAAAGGTAGCCTCCCAATAGGCATACTAATAGCATGAGCAAGCATCTGAGCATCATCTTCATTCACACCAGCAACATATATATTGCTTTTCTCCACACTGGCTACTAACCCTGAGGCCTTAGAGAACTTCTCAAAAGCATTCATTATTTTAACTACTGAACTTATATCAGCCCTTGCAAACATCAGTAAATCATCTGCAAACATAAGATGATTAAGAGAGATTCTCTCACATTTGGGGTGATAATTGAAGTCAGGATCATCCTTAAGCTCTTTCAAACACCTACTGAGGTATTCCATACTGAGTGCAAAAAGAAAAGGAGACAAAGGGTCTCCTTGTCTTAGACCCTTTTTAGCATCAAAAGGAATAGTAGGAATACCATTTATGGCAATGGAATAAGATACTGTTCTGACACAACCCATTATCCATCCCACAAACACTGTAGGAAAGCCCAGCTCAATCAACATTTTCTCTAAAAAAGGCCATTCCACAGAGTCATAAGCCTTTTTTATATCCACCTTGATGACACACCTTGGTGAAATATGCTTTCTAGAATACCCTTTTAGCAGTTCAGTGGCTAAAAGAATGTTGTCAGCAATATGTCTCTCTGGTATAAAACCAGATTGAGCTTCATTCACCACCTCCTGCATCACAGCTTGCATCCTATGAGTGATAATCTTTTAGATTATTTTATAGAGGGTGGGCAACAGGCTATTGGCCTGAAATCCTTAGCATACATAGCTGAGGTTACTTTAGGGACCAGTGTAATAACAGTGTTATTAACTGGTTTGTGAAGATAAGCTTGATCAAAGACTCCAGAACACCTCTGTAAACATCATGCTTGATTATGTGCCATCTTTTTTTAAAGAACAACCCATTAAACCCATCAATTCCTGGGGTCTTGTTGTCATCAATCTGATACAAGGCTCTATCAATTTCCTCTGTAGTGACTGGTTTTATAAGAGTTGCCCTGGTTTCTAAAGATAACACTGGGCCAGCTCTAATAGTGTTTAAATCTAGACCAGTCAAGGATGTAGCACAATCACCCAGCAACTTCTTATAGAAGCTGATAATTTCTTCTTGAATTACCCCAGTGGAAGTGAGGCAATCTCCCTGACAGTTTTTAAGCATTCCAATTCTATTCCTTGCTTGTCTTACTTTAACTGCAGTGAAGAAAATTTTTGTATTTGCATCCCCCTTTGCAAGCCAGTTTATTCTTGACTTTTGTCTGATGATACTTTCCTCCACTCTTGACTAGTGTCTAAGAGAATTGACCAACTCCCTTTCTTCATTCGGTAACTGAGTGTCTGTATGAATTGCCATGTTGTTCTGAATATTTTGAAGATTAACTCTAATACTCTCCACTTTATTAGTCTACAACCCCTTCAAAGCTCTCTTCACAGCTTGAAGTCTTTTCCACACTCTCTTCATATGATACCTATCATCCACTGATCTCCAAGCTTATGTCACTACCTCATTAAATTTTGCATCTTCAGCCAGAATATTGAGGAATTTAAAAGGTCTACCCCTCTCCCTAACTGTATTTTGAAACGTTACCACCAAAGGAGTATGGTCAGACACACCACTTGGAAGATACTTCACCATAAGCTCAGGAAAAGCTTCTAGCATACTGCTATTTATCACAGCTTTATCAATCCTACTACAGATTCTTGCACTTCCCAGATTTTTGTTGTTCCAAGAGTAGAAAACTCCACAATAAGCAGCTTCAATCATGTGGGAGGCTAGCATGAACTCAGCAAAGTCCTGAGTTTCTTGTTCACTTACCTCCACCCCATTTATTCTATCCTGAGCACTCCAAACAACATTAAAGTCTCCAATGCAAAGCATAGGATCATTTATAGTACTAGCCAATCTTTTAAGGTCTACCCAAAGAGGTTTCCTATCAGCAATGGTGTGAAGTCCATACACTACAACCAATGTGTAGTTGCTAGTATAATTATGAACTTTAAGAGCCATGCATTGTTCAGCTTTATATATGACATCCACTGTAATGTCTCCTGTTTCCACCCAAACCAAATCCTCCCTCTGCGAGGAACCATAGTTATCAATCCAACTCCAGCTATCCCCAAATTTCTTTTGAATCTTACTACAATTACTAGCTCTAACTCTAGTCTCAAACAAAGCACAACAAGTAGCATGATTAAGATGAAGAGTCTGCTTTACCTCCTTTATTTTGAGGGGATCATTGAGGCCCCTCACATTCCAAGACATCAACTCCATTCAGGATAGATAGGGGTTTGGTCCCCTAGCACCCCCAGCTTTTGCTGAGTCCAGTTGAGAGAAGTTAACAGTTCCATTTTTATGAAGGTAACATGTTTACCCTTGGACTTCCTGGTTACAATTTTCCATGGTTCTTCTTCTTCAGTCATTTTGGCACATGTTCAGGAGTAACTGCAGGAGTATTCACCATATCAGTCTCTACAACTATAGCAGGACCCCCACCTAAGCAGGCCTCAACTACCATAGAAGGAGCCACAATATGTGAGATGTCTCCATTAGTCTCCTCTAATTCATCAACAGTTATCTGAGCTTCTTCAGTGATCTGTTCCTTTGAAATTACAGTTTCTATCTTCTTTTTGGGAACCCATTTCTTCACCCACTTTGCTGGAGCTTTAGTATTGGCCTCACAGTTGTGACCAATTACTTGACATTTTTTACAAAACTCAGGCAACCAATCATAGACCACTTTTTGTTTAAATACAGCTCCAGTAGGATCTTCTATTGCTATCTCATATAAGATTTCTTTAGTGACATCTATTTCCACTAGTATTCGAGCAAAAGAAATTCTTAAGGTCTTTGTTGTACATTCATCTGCATACACTGGGACCCCTAGTAAGCTTCCAATTCGACTCAATGAATTCTCACTCCAACAGTTCAATGGAAGATTAGGTAATCTATCCAAATAGGCACAACTTTTAGAATCTCATTATGGAAATCAAACGTAGCTGTCCATTTCTTCACAATCATTGGTTTACCAAAAAACAAGTGTGGCCCAGCATACACAACAGAATTCCTTTCTTCCTTCGATTTCATTTTCACCACAAAATATCCTTCATCATGTTTATATACTCCAGGTTCAGTTTTAAGCCCCCATTGAACTTTATTAAAACCTAACATGGCAGTCATGGTTGGATTTTGCCCAACAACATACACAATGATGGCATTTTCCCAAGTAGTATTCATTCTATCAATTTCATTTTTATCTAACTTAGCAGTAGGATTACCTTCCACTATAGTAGGCACAACAAACATAAGACCCATACCTTTATCAGAGATTCTATTTTGTCCCGTGAAAGTCTGCCATTTTTGAGTTGCCTCCTCCACATGCTCCGAGCTAGATCGAATCAACCCACTACTTATCGGGTGTGGAGTAACAGTTACTGTTCCATCAGATATCTCTGTATTTACCTCCTCTCTGACTATACTAGCACTACCACTAGCCTCCTGAGAAGATCCCGACGCCATAACGGTGGTTTCCGGCCCCGCCGTCTTTTTCTTCCGCCCCATTTCGCCTTTTCAGGCGCACAATAGCTAAACCCTTATCGTGCGCTAGGAGAGGGTTTTAGGAGAGAAAAATTCCTGATGGTAATTGATTATTAAAAAAAAAACCCCAGATTTTTGTTTGAAACTGTTCCATAATTTAGAGGTAGACTTCACTCTTTCGCATGTAGTTTTCTGTTCTTGTTGTTCGTTAATGTGTATTTTTTTTCCAGCTTGATTAAGCATGGTATAATTTCTTTTATGATTAGTTGAGCAAGTTTCTGAATGGGTGGCCAATTTGTATTATAAATGCATTTAGTTTTTCCATAGTTATCAAATTTTTAAAGATAATTATTTTTAGGAAGTGTTGATGGATGAGTAGTGAAACTGTTAGATATTTTGACTTTTGTTTGTTGTTTTTTTGTTTGCCAAATATAAATGGGAATGGGAATATGAAATTAGAATGCTCCTGTTAACTTACACACATAGTTTTGCAATAACAATTCATTTTTCTATGCAATCATAATAAAAAAAAATTGATTATTGCACATTTTTTGTATTAGGCCTCATTTTAAAGACTGAACAGGGCCCCAAAAATGTTTAAGACGGCCCTGAGTGTAAACATAGAGAAAGATAGGATGTAATGCTCGAATTTGATGGTTTATTTGTGCAATTTCAACTGTTGTGAGGAATTTGTCTTGAATTAGAAGATCTTTACAATTACTTAGACTCATTGTCTTAGGTTGTTTGGGAGATGACATCTTTTGTGAAAATGTAGCTTGTATGTTGAATTTTGTTCAAGTTTACATGCTGATTTTTTTTTTTTGTTTTCCATAGTAGTGTTGTTTGTAAATTGTAATTATGGATGAACAATTGTCGTTTAAAGAGAGTGATGCTGGTTCTAGTCACCCTAATGAAGAACCATTTGTTGTGTTGGGTGATTCTGATAAAGAGGATGATGTGGAAGGATTTGTTGAGGTTGGGGTTGATATTAGCAAAGAAGAATTATCTGGTGGTGGTAAGAAATGTAAGAAATTGACTTCTACATTTTGGGAAACTTTTGATGTGGTTATAGTCAATGTTGTTAAAAAGGCAAAGTGTATGGATTGTAATAGCTTACTCTCATACTCGGGAGCTAATGGAACTTCACACCTCAACAAACATGCTAGAAAACATTGTTCGGGAAGGCATTTGAGGCTTGGTAGTGGTCAATCACAATTAAAGTTCAAGAAAGAAGATGACGGGAACACTTCTTTGTCACTTAAGGAAAAAACAAAGAAAGTATCATTTGATCAAGATGTTTCAAGGCGAGAGTTGGTTAAGATGGTAGTAGTACATGAGTATCATTTGTCAATTGTAGATCACATTGGTTTTGGGAGTTTTATCAAGAGTTTGAATGATGATTTTAAGATGATTTCAAGGAATACATTGAAATGTGATGTGGTGAAGATGTTCAACAATGAGAGAGGTTCTCTTAAGGTTTTGCTAGTTGCTAATGAGGGTAGAGTGACGATAACAACTGATATGTGGATCGCCTCCAACCAAAAAAAGGGGTATATGGTCGTGACATCCCACTTCATTGATGATAAGTGGATTTTGCATAATCGAACAATAAGGTAATTTCGCTTATTTCATTTATAATTCTAACATGTTTTTGTTATTTACTTATGTTCTAACTTGTGGTTATTTGCCTATTTGCGTTTATAATGGTTAACATGTTGGTATTTTGGTCTTTTTTATGTTCTAAATCTTGCTTTTATCATGGTTAAATAGGTTTTGTTATGTTCCAAGTCCGCATACAAATGGGGTCATTGCTAAGATTCTTATGGTTAAATATGTTTTGTCATGTTTCAAGTCCGCATATAAGTGGGGTCATTGCTAAGATTCTTATGGAAACTTTGCCTCAATATTCTTTGAAAAATAAAATTTCTTCTGTGGTTGTTGATAATTGTAGCATAAATGATTCAATGATAAATGTGTTGTTGGATAAATTGGAGAGTAAATGTTTGGTGTTAAATGGAGAATTTTTGCATATGAGATGTAGTGCTCATATGCTTAAATTGATTGTGAAAGATGGTTTACAAGTAATTGATCATGCTATTGCCAAAGTAAGAGAGTGCATTGCGTTTTGGATGTCCACTCCTAAAAGAATTGAAAATTTTGAGGATGCATGTCGTCTTTTGAATGTGAGTAAAACAAAAAGGATTGGTCTTGATGTGAAAACTAGGTAGAATTCTACTTTCTTGATGCTTGAATCTAGTTTGCCTTTCAAAGATGTTTTTAATAAATTAAAACGTCTAATAAAAGGCTTAAGTTTTCCGTTCCTAGTGATCGTGATTGGAATATGGCTACTATTGTTTGTCAAAAGTTAGAAATATTCTACAAAGCCACTAAAGTTTTCTCCAATAGAAATCATGTTACTGCAAATTTGTTTTTTCGAACAATTTGTGAGATAAAGCTTGCTTTGAGGCGGTGGGTGCAAGATGATAGTAATGAGGTCATTAAGACAATGGCTATGAGTATGGTTGATAAGTTTGACAAATATTGGTATGAGATTAATGGGATTTTGGCTTTTGCGACTATTCTAAATCCTAGAAACAAAATGGATTGTGTGGCGCATTATTTTGAGAAATTATAAGGAGATGAAGCCAATAGTGAAATGGCAAGAGTGAGAAGGACCCTTGATAAACTTGTTCATGAGTTTGAAAGTAAGAATGATGTAGGGAATGAACAATCATCACCATTAAAGAGAGGGTTTAATGAGTGTGGGGATGAAGATGATTTTGCTAGATCTAAGAGACAAAAGGCTAGAACACCACCATTAAGGGATGAGGTTAATAACTACTTGGAGAGTGCTACAATGCCGGAGCGAGGATAATGAATTTAATGTTCTTAATTGGTGGAGGAGAGACACAAATTATCCAACTTTGAGAAAAATTGCTAAGGACATTCTTGCTATTCCCGTGTCTTTGGTTGCTTTGGAGAGTGCTTTTAGCATGGGTGGAAGAGTGATTAGTACTCATCGTTCTAGGCTTCATTCTCAAACCGTGAAGGCTTTGATGTGCTTGCAAAGTTGGTTGATTGATGATGTGAAAGGTGATATTTTACTTAGTGTTATTTATGTAATATAAGTTTTTTTCTTACTTTTATTATATAACTTACATTATTCTCTAATGCACTTTTTTTTGGGTTTATAAATGACAAAGGTACACTTGATGGAAAGAATTTGTCATACACAATTAATGAAGATTGTGATTATGGTAATGAAGCTCAAGATCATACATGGTGTGTGTGTGTGTCATCATTTCGTTGTTTGTTTATATTTGTATATAATTTTTTATTAATATTATTTATATTTGGTTGGTTATTGTGTAGTTTCTTTTTTCTATGCTTTAGGATGTTGATGATGTTAGTAGTGATGAAGAATAGCCCTCTTGAAGTCTTGGACTCTTGGTAGATGGACCAAGTGAAAATGAAAGATGTAAAATTTTAAAGTGCAAACTATGTTTTAATTGTTTGTAGGAGTTGTAGACTTTGTAATATTATTGAAGTTTGTTAAACTCTTAAATCTTAATGTTATTTATTTTGGATTTGAAACTTAATGTAAGTGGATTGCTTGTATCGACAAATGGCGTTGTTATTAAAGTTTCGTTAAACTATTTTAATGTTATGATGAAAATTAGGTTTGTTTTAAGAAAAATAAGTTAGGATCCGTAGGATCCGTCGGATCTGGATCCTCAAATTTATTACCCATCGGATCTGAGTAGGATCTGGATCCTTAGTTGAAAAACGGATCTGGATCTGGATCTGGATCTGGATCCTATAGGATCCGGTCCAGAATCCTACTCGTTGCCATCCCTACGCACATCGGTAGTTCCACCCTCACCATGTGGTGGTGGGGGGTGCACAGGTATATTGGAACTAGAAAAGGATCGGACAATATCTGCATAATTGCTGTTTGTTTTGGGTTGGGATGAAGCAGACATTAAATGGAGGTTTATTTTATTAGATCTCAACTTTTTGACATAAATAGTAAGGTTAATGTGTAGATCAGTAATGTTATTTCTCCAAATTATAGCTACTAAAAGTTTCCAATAATTTAACAACCACAAGATATTCTGAATTCTAATATATTTTACCATGCAGTGGAGATTATTTCTAAGAACGACAACAGAACAATATTAAGGTCAAGCAACAGACATGTAGCACCATATAACAAAATTACACAATTCATAATTGAAATTAGCAGAATTAAGGGAGAAAACCATATATTTAGAGTGGTGGAGTGTTGGAGCTCCATCAATTTCGGATCCATATTTACAATAGTAATTAGCTTTGACGATCCGCGCGTTTTACCATTGGTTGTCGTATGAATTATCCAAAATAATTCAGATCTACCCCATAATTGATATTCGATCTCAACCCATCTCAGAATGAAAATGGGGTTTTTAGGAGAATTGGGGATTAGGTGAGGAAAACAGAGGTTCGATGAACACCTGTCTGATGATAGAAATTTAATTTGTGAGGTGGAAAACTTAGATTCAAAGATGGAGGAATTGTGTGATACGTGGCAAGATATGTCAGGGATCATTTCTCCATTGAATTTACAGGAAGAAGGAAAGGAAAGGATGAGAAGCTTTATGGCCTGAACCAAGCCAACAGAGAGCATTTTCTCTCTCTACATATTCTCTCAATAGAGATTAATGACTCATTGTTCACTAACTATATGCAATATTTCTTATACTAACCTAGCTATAACCTTTTTATAAAGTATATTTTGGAAATCTAAATCAATTCATTGTCATAAAAAGTGAGTTTCATGTGTAAGACTTATGGAAAGCTTATTAGTTCTTATCAAAAAATGAAAAAACTTTATTTGTATTACATTAATTATCAATAAATCATACAAAGTAACGCATAACATATTGATTATAAAATATATGCAAGATAACAATATTAACGTAAAAGTTAAAACATAGAAGAATTTATCCATACGGAATTAATTAATTAATTCATTTCACATAATCCTATTTACATCGAAAACGACTTCTTCTCGTCCAAATATCTATTGATTAGAACCATTATTTTTGTTGAAACTATCTCACAGAGCCTGTCAAAAGAAAAAATACTGAAGCTCACCACAATCCAACTTAAGTTATTGTGAACTTTAAATTGGGTAAATATATTTAAAGGTTTTGAACAAAAAGATATAATAGAAAAGGAAAAAAATGAGAGAAAAAAAATAAAATTATAAGATAATTGTAAACATAAGAAAGAGCAAATGGCTAACCCTCGTCTTACTATATAGACTATTGGGAATCTATTCTCAATTGATTGTCTTGTATACTATTTTGGTGAATCCTTAAATACTTGTCATGTTACCTTAAATATATTATTTACCTAACCAAACGGCTCGATCTGTGTGTTGTGAGTCCCTCCCCTAACTATCTTTCCCTTATCCTCTCTCATTTTCTCTTCATACTCAAGTGATGTTGGCCCTCTACTTATTCTCTCTTGATTAATTTTGCATTCTGAATTGACATCCTGCTAACAATATATATCTGGCTAATACTGGATCTATTATCCGTTCCTAATAAACCACGAAAAAAATTGTCAACAATAATGGGTTGGATTCTATCATGCATAAATTCTATTAGTAGTGGGAAAAAACTACTCACATTAACCAAGTTTTATCCACAACCAACACCTTTCTTACTTTTATCGTTAATATGAGTACTCAAACCTAACATGAAAATTAATTGAATGTAGAGAAAGTATAATGTTTTTCTAATTCAAACTAAGTTTTTTGTCATCAAAATTGTATTATATGAATACTCACTATTATATTATACTTTCTAAAGTGAATCAGATCTTACACGATGATACCAATCAGTCAAGATTTTAGTTTAAAATGTCACTAACTTGATTCTTACCTTCGTTACATACGCAAATATTTCATGCTCTACTCTCTAGTCATTGAATATTAATGGTGTTGATCAAACTTGATTTATTTCATAGTGCTATAAATATCTTGCTCTAGGGTAATCATGGTTTTTAATGTGATAAAATAACATTAACGTTTTTGAAATATTTACAAAGAGGTTCAATAATACGATTTTGAATGAATAAATCAATTAGGTAAAACTTACCAAAATTACACTGATTGTAATTGATTCACTATATTTTCAAAATCAACTAATTAAAGCAATTTACATTAATTTTCAGAATTAATGCACATCGTTCATGACAATTGTGGATGTGACACATCAGCTTTTGAACCTAGCAGATGACATGTGGATAGATTGTGCTGGTGAATGACACATAGGCAAAATGAACCTAGCTTTATATAGATATATAGATTCAATCTATCTTCTCATAATGGTCCTAGGTGACTTGAGACTGAATATCAGAGTTTTTTTTTTCTTTTTTCCCTCCTCTTACTCATTTTTCTCTCCTCTTCCTTCTTCTACTGACCACCACCATTTGGCCACATGAAAACCACCCCTCCACCCAAAACACCAGCTCACCACACTCCACCACCCAAAACAACCTCACCGCACCCGAACAAAAACAACCCCACTGCTCAATGAACCACCCGAAACCACATATACAACCACCCGAAACCATCAATGAACCACCCAAAACCACATATGCAACACCCAAAACAACCCCACCCTACTCAAAATAGCTCCAAATTCTTGCTTGAAACTTGCTAATTTCTCCCGAAGAAGCTATTATCTTACTTTGCTTCAATTTTTTTGCATTTTCAGGAAATTTCAGGTTTCGATATTCCAGTAGTTTTAGTGCGAGTTTTCCCGACCAGTTGGGGTTTTGAAGTTTTAGAACTTCAAGTGGTCTTGGTCACAATTTTCTAAAATTAATGGTCTTATGCACGATTTTTTGCGGCGACATTAGGTGGACGTCACTTTTAGCGGTGGTACTGGGGGGAGGCTTGCTGGGGAAGCGCGTGGAAGGAGGGTTGTAGGGGATGGATGAAAGGTTAAGGGGAGATGCGAAAGGTAGAAAGAGACGAAGAGAGAAGAGGGGGGAGGAGCGACAGGGGCATGGGGTGAAGGGCAGAGGGGAATAAGGGGCTGAGGGGGAGGGGTGGGCAGAGAAAAAGGTTAAGATCGATGGGGGGATTGGCTGCTTGCGAGGGATAGGGGGACTGTAGGGGTTTGTTGTGGGGGTGGACACCGGGTAGGCTGGGGTGGACACTGGGTAGGGGCTAGGGTGGACACCGGGTAGGGGGATGGGGTGGGTGGGGTTGTAGGAGGATGGGTTCAGCTGGGGGTGTGGGGGTGTTGCAAATGGAGCAAATAAAACATCATGATTCATGACCAAGTGTGTTGAGTCCCTTCATCACATGGACATTAACACATACATGACTCATATTAAGAAAAAGGGACAGAGACACCCAAGTGCATAACCTCTCCTTATGGTCATTGAGGTTCCATTATCATATGAACATAAACACATCGTCCAAAAATGGCTTCTCCAACTCAAAGGGAAGGGACTCAAACCAACATAGGCAGAGTAATTTTTTAATCCAACATACCAATTTTTAATTCAACAGAACAACCACAATTTAATCCAACACCCAAATGAAACATCAAACAAATTCCATGACCATCAGAACTCAACATCCAACATCATGACAAGGCTAAATCCAGATTGACAAATTAATCTAGCACAATTAACAGCACAATACAAATTACAGATGCAAATCTAACTTTAGCCATCACCAACATGAACACAGAATTGATAATCCCACATGCATAATTGTAATTCCTCGTAATTTTGTGGATTTTATAAATATATTTTAGTATTTATATATTTATATTTAAACATAATTTACTTTGAAATGATTTATTTATTTAAAGAACGTTGACCATTTTGAAAGTCAAAAAAATTATTTTAAGGATTTAAGGAAGTTAAAATATTTTTGTTAAGGCATGGTTTGAAAAATATTTGAAATACTAATTGGATTTGGAAAAGAAGACCATTTTGAAAGCCAAAGAAAATATTTTAAGAATTTAAGGAAGTTAAAATATTTTTATTAAGGCATAGTTTGAAAATTGTTTGAAATACTAATTGGATTTGGGAAAGAAGTTTAGATGGGCTTGAGGAATCCGAATTCTAAATGGATTAGGAAATGATTTCTATTGATATTAGGAGTTCTAATTTATCAATCCTATTAAACTCAAACTCTATTCAAATCCAATCTCTTTTTCCTAAGCCCAAAAGGAAAAGGCTACTTATAAATACTTGAACCCAATTATTTTTATGACACAAATTTTCTCTCTCCTCCTCACAATTCCCAAAGCTGTCGGCCATACTCTTCCTTCTCTCTCTTCACGATTTTTTTTGCTCTTTCTTCCAATTTTTCTTTCTTCTTCTTCTTCAATTAACGCTTTCTTCTTCGCTAAGAAACGTCGCCAGACCTCCACAACCACCGCCCTCCTTGCCGCGCCACTGCTGTCAGTGCTGCTGCCCCACTGCCGGCGTCGTGTCCTCCTTGTTTCTTTGATTCGTTGGTTTGATTCTTTTCTTTCTTCTCAAGTTTTAATTAAAGATTCTGTTTTTATGTTTTATTTTAGTACTAATCATGATTAATAAATTCAATTTACTAGTTTTAATGGTGAATCTTTAATTATATATATTATGTATTTAAATAATAAAATTTCAGATTTGATTATTATTTTAGATAGACTTTTTAATTATCAAAGCATGAATTTTTAGGGTGTTAAATATTGGAAAATCATAGTAGCATGTTATAAACTATGAAATTTATTTAAATTATGAATTTAAGCATGTTTAAGTATGTTTAAGGAGAGTTTTAATATTTTATAAGCTGATGGAATTTTAAAAAGGGCATTAATAATGGAGTTTTATGAGTATAGTGGTACTATGCTAGATAAAATAAGTAGTTGAAGTTTTAACGGTAAAAAAAACATTTAAATATTTTTAAAGAGGATTTAAAGTATTTTAAAGTTGCTAGATTTTATTTAGAATATTGACTTTTAATTATATTGGTTGTTTTAGGCGGAGATTTTTCAGTAGGCGACTTTTAAAGTGATTAAAGGTGGCCTATTAGTTGGTTTACACCAGGTACATACATACCTATGTATTATATGATGTAGTACCATGATTTTAGGAAGGAAAAGTTGTAATATCATGTATAGGAACTCTGTAAGTTCATATGTGCATTAGTAGAATAAATGTTTATTGTTGCGGTTATTAAGTGGCCTATTGCGGCGGTTTTGACCGTGCATCAATTAAGGGGGCAGCAATAGGTGATTAATATATTGCTGTGATTTTTAACCGCAATAATATTTTAATATATTGTTGCAGTTTCTAATGAAAATTGCAGCAATATATTTATTTTATATTAGAAAAATTTAATATATTGATGCGGTTTCTCGGACAACCCGCAACAATATACTTTATTTCATAATTTAAAAAACAAGCATATTTCTGCGGCTTAGGGTATGACTCGTAGCAATAGGCAGGCATAAAAAATAAAAAAAATAAAAAAAAAAAAAACAAAAAAGAGAAAAAGAACAGTAAGCATTCCAGATGAAACCAACATCAAATCTCTCTGAGATTTTTGTTCCAGATGAAGAAAAAAAAACAACCAAACCAGATCTGAAAAATTAAACCAACATCAAAAACCAAAATTTAACTGAATATTAAACTAAAATATGAACTCTTAACACAATTTTCAAAAACAAAATAAAAACGAAAAAACCCAAGATCTAAACATCAGATCTAAATAAAACTGAAGTAAAAATGAAAAAATACAAAAAGAATTTGAGTGACGATTTGCGACGTCTGCTGAGACGATTTGCGAGTCTGCTGGGAAGTCCTACTTGCTGACTCTTTGAAGACGCTGACTCTTTGAAGATGACGGCGAGCAGATGAATGGCCGATGTCGACTTGCTGTCGAGGAAGAGAGAACGGCCGGTGAAAAGAGATGTGGTGACGAAGAGATGCGGCGATGAAGACATGCGGCCGGCGAACTCCTACTTGTTGTTGACGAAAAGAGAACGGCGACGAAGGACTTGCTGTCGACGAAAATAGAACGACCGACGAAGAGATGTTGTCGAGGTTAGGAGGAAGAGAGATGTGGTCGAGGTCGAGAGGAAGAGAAGTTGAGAGGATGAGAGCAAGGAACGACGTGAGTGATAAAAGTGAGGAAGAAAAAAACCCTAGCTGATGACATGCATGTTTTATAGTTTTTTTGATATTTTTAATGATATTGTTGCAGTTTTTGACAACAACACAGCTATATATTAAAATATTATTTTTTTAATATTATTTTGATATATTGCTGCGGTTTTTGACAAAAACTGCAGCAATATGTCAAGCCAAATAGTAACTTTTTTTCAAAAAAAAAATTTGTTGATACCATATTGCTGCGGTTTTTGGCCAAAACCGCAGCAATATGGTTATTTTATATTTTTCCTTTTCTTTTTACGTGATATATTGTTGCATATGGCTAAAACAGCAGCAATATCACCATAGCAGTAAACATTTATTCTAGTAGTGGTGATTTCTATTATGATTGGATTTTACATGTTTTATACTTGTGCAAACATGTTGATTATGAGATTTGATTATGAGTTAATTATCATGTTTGTATGGAATATTGATGCAAGCATGTTGGTAAACAATTTTATTATTAATTCACATGGGGGAATTAATACATTTATTGAGTTGAATCATGATTGAATCATGTGTTCCCTTATATTATTATTTTCACTACTTTGTGAGGACTGTGGGCCTTATTTGGTACGTTGCTGATTTATGCCTTTGAAAGGTAAGTTGGTTGTTGGCTAGGTTCAACAAATAAAAAAGATTGGAATAAAAAGGAATTAATCTTGAATTGTAAGTTGTGTGATCACTTATTTAATCATAAGATAAAAAGAAATGATGCAGTTGTGAATGTTTGATTATATATATATTTGTGTTACTTGTGTATCATAACAAGTAAAAATTTCTAAATCATGTAAAGTGCAACTTGGATAGTAATAAACTTTAGACTGGTGCACGTCTGAAGTTGGACAATCAGGAGTTGGAGTACATGGTGGTATCCCATAGCTTTTTCAGGGAAATGCATTGATCACCATTCCTATTTTTCAAAGGTTCCTAGATATTGCCGGTCATTCTGGAATACAAAGTCACGCTCGTATTTCGTCTTCCTAGGTCAAGGCAAGTTTTAGTTAGATATTTTTGGAAAGAGAGAATTATCAGAGTGTTACAAAGTGGTATCAAAGCTTTAGGTTATTGTTATTTCACTAGAAACAATACAAGAGGGGGGTGAATTGTATGTGTAGAAATAAACGAAACTTTTTACGAAATTTTAAACTTAAACAAAGAAACAAGCTAAAGGAACAAAAGGGATTCTTACGAGGAAAAACTTATTGGGCCCAACAAGAAGAAACAACCTCGGCCACTAGGGATTTTAAACTCAACTCTTTCACTAATTAGGCCAAACAACTTTGTTACAACCTGATTCTACTCACGAGCCACACCTTGAGTTCTTAAACTCAAGTTCCTGAACAACTGTTTCCTTGACAATTATTCCTCTCACTTTAACTTGAATTTTTCTCACTTTAACACGCTTTAGTTAAAGCTTCTCTCTTATAGAGCTTCACTCAAAGTCCCCTTATCCGAAAAACCAAAATACAATTGATCAAATAAACTTAGTGGAATTAGAGTAAGAAGGCAAAGAACAAAATGGCTTTTATGAGAGAATGAAGGCACTGACACTTACTTAGTTAAACTCACTAAATCACTTAGTCAGACACACTTATTGGAACTTAATTAGACATTTGTATTTATAGTGGTAATAACTTAGAACGTGGGATTAAAACATGTATTAATGGTAGAACCATTATCCTATGATGTTCCTTACCCGGAGGAACACGTTCTTTAATCATCCCATGATCTCCATGATCACTGTTAAACGTGGGAGAGAATTAAGTTACTGCTCCTTAATTTTACCAACCACTTTAAGCATTAATTCGAAAATCTGATTTAGTTTAAAACATTTTATTATTAAAACCGAAATAAAATCCTTTTACCAAAAATATTATCTTTAAAATATTTCCATAAAAATCGAAAAGAATTTTCATTATCTTTGGAAAAATAAAATCTTTTAGTTAAAAAGATTTTCCTTAAAATCAGATTTTTTTTTTCCTTAAATAAAAACGGTTACCTAGAATCTAGGCATAGTTTACTCAACTGACATAAATGTACTGTTATAATGCTTCATCGTGAGTCTAGTTCCTTTTAATTGTTAGCTTCTCTAACTTATAAGTTCAGCGCCAGTTCGTTTGTTCCTTTGTAAGGAACAAACGATCATTCTCATTCTAAATTGCCATAGTTCCTTACCATTTTCACTCGTTCCTTTACAATGGAACTAGAAACAAAAGTCTCGCTTTAGTCTTCTTGCCCCAATGCTGCTCCATTACCAAATATAGAAACATCTTCACTTGGTCTGCAAAATTCAAACTTGATTTCTTCCTTGACTTAGTATTCTCTTTGTTCCTTTCATTGATACCTTGAAATCCACTCACTTAAACAACTTGTTAGTCTAATACTTAGTTTGCTTCTTTGTTCCTCTGTCATCATCAAAATTAGGGTTCAATAGTTATTTTCAAAACTTTTAGGTGCCTAACTAACTTACTAGTTAATTGAATAAACTTCTTAGATTTCCTTCTACTTATTCGTTTTGAAACATATTATTACCATAAATTAAGAATAAGAATATATTGCTCTGAAATATTTTCTTTATGTCCGAAATTTTTTTTATTGTTCGAAATTTATTTTTTTCAAATTATTTTTTTGTTCGAATTTTTGATTTTTTTATATTTCCGAATTTTTAGCATTACTTGAACTTTTTTTATTTCGACACTTAGTTACTATTATTTTATTTGAAATTATAATGAGTGACTGCATTATTTTATTGCCTTTAAATTTTTATTTATAGTATTGTGAGAATGGGTAGAGGAAGGGCATATAGGATAGAAATATTATATGCCTGCATTAAATAGTTAGTTCAGCATGTTATTATTTTTCTTCTCTGCTAACTATTTATAATTATTTTTCTTCCCTGCTAACTGTTTATATTTTTATTCTTTGCTAATTGTTATATTCTTGTGCTTATGATATTAATGGCAACTCTTTATTATTATTGTTGGGAATTGCGTACAGGAAGAGTACTAAATATATTATTGAATATGTTTAATTGTTGTAGATCCTTAACCATGTCTGCTAGAGTAGGAAGTTACTACAATCTCATCGTGTTAAGT
Organism: Beta vulgaris subsp. vulgaris; assembly: GCF_026745355.1. Taxonomy (NCBI): domain Eukaryota; kingdom Viridiplantae; phylum Streptophyta; class Magnoliopsida; order Caryophyllales; family Amaranthaceae; genus Beta; species Beta vulgaris. The sequence goes on from NC_079203.1 coordinate 26,951,052, forward strand.
GATGATGAAGTCGAGGATGATATTATATCTGTCAATGATAAAAATTATACCAGTTTGGATTGGACTCTGCGTAAGATATTGAAATTAGGTATGACCAACGATGATGAGCTCTTGTGGAGTTCGACCGTGCTAGGGGTCAGACCAGACTGGACATTTGTCGTGCACCCTTCAGGTATAAAACTGAGTCAGAATCCGAGGATGAAGAGCCTCAAACCACAAGGAAATCAAAAAGACAAAGGAGATATGTCGAATATTATGATGAGGATATAAATGAGACTGAAGATGAGATCTTCATGCCTGAACGGTACAAGGAATCTGAGTATAAAAACGCTAATGTGGTACTTTAGGTTATTAATTATATATTTATGATTAGAGAAAAGAATATAGTATAATAATATAATAATGTTGGATAGTTGACCAACAGTGATTTGAGATCTTTCACAGTACCATTGTTTTAGGAAAATACAATGTTATAGTAACAATTATTTAATAATACCCTTTTGGAGGAATAAAAGCTAATTATTTATTTATATTGAGCAATAATTTATTATTGGCAAGTGTTGGGAATCTTTTTATTATTTGAATTTTTATTATGTGATTAATTCTTGTTTGTTTCTACTTGTGTGTTTTGACTTGAATATTTTCTTCATGGATGATTATGTGGTTATTAGAGAACATTTTATGGTGCACTTGGAACTGTTTGATAAATTGTTTGTTGATGCGATCTTGATTGATCAAATCAAATGTTGTCTTCTTAGATTGACATATAAGTTATACTACAATCTAAAGTAGAGTTATATTACTTTTAGGTCACGGAGTAGGATGGCTAACAACAACGATCTAGCTGATGTTATTCGCCTCTTGGCGGAAAAACTGACTCAGGAGAGGATTTAGCGTCGTGAGACTGCTGAGGATATGTTTGAAAGGCTAGCTAAGGTTAAGCCACCATACTATAAGAGCATGAGCAATGGGGTTGGTTTTGGTTGGTCTAGCAAAAAGTAAAGCTAGCTTTACTTAGCTTTACCATTGGAGCAATTGGCCCTTGGAGTTGGTTGGTCTGGAATTCTAGACCAACCATGCCTTGGATGGTGTGCATAACAGCAAATGGGGTGTTGCCATATGTATCAATATTGCTTTATTGTTGCTGTTTTTTTTTTACAAGATTGTTTTTTTTGTTTTAAAGTAAATAAAATCAGCTTATAATATTTTTAAAAAAATTACATTACAACTATAAAAAAAATTATCTATAAATTGAGCCTAAATTTGATATATTTTATCATATTTTTTCACAACCTACTTTTCTTTCTAGTAACTTTCTCCTAACTAAAATTATTCAAAATGTATATAAATTAATTAATATATCACTAATTAAAACATAAATAAAAATTATCTACTCTATATCAGAACAAGAACATTTTCAATAGGGAAGAGAGTATATGATGGAGTATACCAAAAGTAAGAGAGAGAATTAGAAAAACCAAGTAGAACTAGTCTAGCCATTGTGAGAAAAAAAGATGAGTTGGTGGGAAGTTAGTGGGATGTGAGGTGTAAGAAGAAGGAAAGGAGAGAAAATGGAAAAACTACAAAGACCAACAAAAACCCACCCACCCATTGTAGATGCTCTAAGGGGCAAGCTGATCCTACCTTCCTAGAAAAATGAATTAGGGAGTTTGAGAAACTTTTTGGGGTTGTGAACTGTCCTGCGAATATGAGAGTGGGTCAGGTTATGTTGTACCTTAAGGATGAGGCTGATTTATGGTGGAGGGGGAGTGGACCTAGACTGAGTGACGTGGAAGGATTCGATTGGGATGCTTTTGTGATTGCCTTGAGAGGGAAGTTTTATCATGTGTTTATGAGGAAGCAAAAGCCTAGGAATTCATTAACCTTAGGATGGGTAGTATGACCATCTCTGGGTATTACAGTAAATTCATAGCACTGTCGAGGTTCGCACCTGAGGTTGTAGCCACTGAGGAGCTGAAGGCTCAAAGGTTTGAGCAAGGGTTGACTAATGAGATACAATTGGGGTTGGGAGGTGAGACCTTTACATCCTTAGATATTGTGTATGGGAGAGCAACCCATATTTATGGACTATAGTCGAGGAGGGATAAGAAGAATGTTGTGGTAGGTGAGAAAAGAAAGGACTTTAATGTTGGGGGATACTAGGAGAAACAACCAAGATAACCGCAATAGGGGTCGAGCTGAAAGAGTTCATCACTGCAAGAGCTGTAACAATAACCACCCTGGGAAAGACTGTAAGGGAGAACTAGTGACTTGTAACTACTGCCAAAAGAAGGGCCACAAGGAGTACGAGTGTTATACTAAGCAGAGTATGGAGCAGAAAGGCAATGGGAGTGGCAATCAGGTTAGATCAGGGTTCAACCAGTCAGGAAACCAAGGTCCTAAGCCTATAGGACAACAGAACAACCAAGGGAACTATAGTAAGCCTGCAAGTGAGAATCTCAACCAGAATAAGCATGTAGGTAAACTGTACGTGATGAGTCAAAATGAAGCTGAGAAATCTTCCGACGTAGTTTCTGGTAATTTTTCTATAAACTCGGTCCTTGTTAAAACATTATTTGATTCTGGGGCAAATTATTCTTTTGTGTCATCATCTGTCCTAAAGAGTTTGGGGTTAGCAGATTATGAAGAAATTGATTTGCCTATCAGTATTCCTACTGGGGAGATCATAAGGTGTACCAAGTTGTTTAGAAATTGACCTTTGAAGATAGGAGACTGTGTATTTCCATCTGACTTAATAGAATTCAATTTGGGAGACTTGTATGTGATTCTTGGGATGAAGTGGTTAAGTCTTTACAACGCTAATATCGACTGTGAGGTTCAGAAGGTAGTGTTGAGAACCCTTTGAGAAAATTAACCTCCTATAGACGTTTTGGGAAGCCTAAGAAATTTGGCGTTATCTCTGCGATGCAAGTGAGGAAGTTGATGAAAAAGGGGTGTGAAATGTTCTTCTGTAGTGTGCAGGATGTGAGTAAGGGAGTGGGAGTGAAGCTTGAGGATGTTCCAATTGTGAATGAGTTTATGGATTTGTTTCCAAGTGAGATTTCAGGGATGCCACATGCGAAAGTTGTTGAGTTCACCATAGACTTAGTTCCTGGAACTGCACCTATATCTAAGGCACCTTATAGAATGGCACCTCCCGAGATGAGTGGGCTGAAGATGCAATTGCAAGAATTACTGGATAAGGGTTATATTAGGCCTAGTGCATCACCTTGGGGAGCTCCTGTGTTGTTTGTGAAGAAAAAGGATGAAAGCATGAGGTTGTGTATGACTATAGGGAACTGAACAATGTAACCATCAAGAACAAGTATCCTTTGCCTAGAATAGATGACATATTCAATCAGTTGAATGAAGCGAGTGTGTTCTTAAAGATTGATTTGCATTCCGGGTATCACCAATTGAGGGTAGCTGATAAGAATGTACCTAAGACTGCCTTTAGAACACGTTATTGTAATCCCTCGTAATTTTATGGATTTTATAAATATATTTTAGTATTTATATATTTATATTTCAACATACTTTAGTTTTAAATGATTTAATTATTTAAAGAAGGTTGACTATTTTAAAAGTCAAAAGAAATTATTTTAAGGATTCAAGGAAGTTAAAAATATTTTATTCAGGCATGCTTTGAAAAATGTTTGAGATACTAATTTGATTAGGAAAAGAAGTCTAAATGGGCTTGAGAAACCAAAAATTCTAAGTAGATTAGGAAAAGTTTTATATTGATGATAGGAGTTCTGATTCATTTATCCTATTCATCATCAAACACTATTTGAACTCAATCTCCTTTTCCTAAGTCCAAAAGGAAAAACATCTTTATAAATACCTTAATACCCAATTATTTTACCACACAAGATTTATTTTTCTCTCTCCTCACACTCAAACAGTCGGCCTTCATATTCTCTCTCACATTTTTTTCGGTTTTCTTATTCTCTCAAGTTTTCTTCTTCTTCATGGAACGTTTCTTATTCGACAAGAAACGTTAGCACACCTTCAAATTTATAAATCTTTTGTGCGCCCGCTGCTGCGTGTAGGGATGGGCATGGGTCCAAGACCCTACCTGGACCCTGTTGGACCCGGCCCTAATTTAAGGGTCTGGGTCCAACTTTTTCAGACCCTAAGGGTCCGAGTCTGGGTCCAAGTGAATCTTTTAGGGTCCGGGTCCGGGTCTTAAAATTTTGGACCCAGACCCGACCCTTAGACCCTAAACTTATTTAAATATATATTTTTTTACTTTTTAAAAAAACAAATTGATTTTCTAAAAGACTAAAACCTAAACTAAAACACCAAAACACCCATTCTGAACTCTTATGTAAGTTGTGTTTGTTTCGTTTTTTTCAGTTTGTATGTTTGTGTTTGTTTCCTTTTTTTAGTTTACATGTTTGTGAATTTTGTTTGTTTCGTTTTTTTTTTCAGTTTATAATTTTGTGCTTGTTTCGTTTTTTTCAATTTATATGTTTGTGTTTGTTTCATGCGATTTTTGTGTTTGTTTCATGCGAATTTCAGATGTTATTGATATTAATAATGTTGAAAATTTGGCAAAATAAAGAATTTAGGCCTAGACCCTCCAGACCCTCTAGACCCTAAGGGTCTGGGTCAGGGTCCAATTTTTTCAGACCCTTACCCGACCCAGACCCGACCCTTGCCCATCCCTAGCTGCGTGTCTCCTTAATTTCAGCGCCCTTCTTTGTTCTTCTTGGTTCTTTGAATTGTGGGTTAATTTTTTTTTCTTCTTCCTCAAGTTTCCATTAAAGATCATGTTTTTATGCTTTATTTTAGTACTAATCATGATTATTAACTTTAATTTGCTGTTTTAATGAATAATCTTGGTTCATACATATTATGTATTAAAAGAACAAAATTTCATATTTGTTTATTATTTTTAGATTTAGTTTTTAATTATCAAATCATGGATTTTTAGGGTGTTAATTATTGGAAAATCATAGTAACATGTTATAAACTATGAGATTGTTTTAAATTATGAATTTAAGCATGTTTATGTATGTTTAACGGGAGATTTATAATTTTATAAGTTGCTGGAATTTTAGAAAAGGCTTTAATAATGAAGTTTTAAGGATTTTGATTACTAGTATGGTAGTACTAGCTAGATATTAAAAGTAACTGAAGTTTTAATAGTAAAAACAACTTTTAAATATTTTTAAAGGGGATTCAAAGTATTTGAAAGTTGTTGTATTTTATTTAGAGTATTGATTTTTTATATTGATTATTTTAGGCGGAGAATACTCAATAGGTGACTTTTAAGTGATTAAAGGTAGCCTATCAATTGGTCTACACAAGGTACGTACAATTTATGTGTTATGTGATATAATATCAGGATTTAAGAAGGAAAAGTTGTAGTATCATGTATAAAACTTTATAAGTTCGTATGTGATTTCTAGCATGATTGGATTTTACATGTTTTATGCCCGTGTGCAAACATGTTAATTATGAGATTGATCATGAGTTAAAGATTATATTGTTCCTATGGAATTGTTGATACAAGCATGTGAATGAGAACTTTAGCTATTAAGTCACATGGGGGAATTAATATATTATTGAGAGTGAATCATGTTTATTCATGTGTTCCCTTACAATATTATTTTCACTACTTTATAACAACTGTGGGCCTTATTTGGTAAGCTGATAAGTTATGCCTTAAAAAGGTAAGATTGATTGTTGGCTAGGTTCAACAAAATAAGAAAGATTGGAATTAAAGAGTAATTTTTTGATTGTAAGTTGTGTGATCACTTGTTAAATTCTAAGATAAAAAGAAGTTCAGTTGTGAATGTTTGATTTGATATTATTGTGTTACTTGCGTGTGTGTCATAACAAGTAATAAATTGTATATCACGTAAAGTGTAACTTTGATAGTAATAAACTTTAAACTGGTACACGTCTAGAGTTGGACAAGCAGGAGTTGGAGTACATGGTGGTAGCCCATGGCTTTTTCTAGGAGATGGATTGATCACCATCCCTATTATTTTTCAAAGGTTCATCGATATCACAGGTCATTCTGAAATAAGAAGTAGCGTCCATATTTCGTCTTCCTAGGTGAAGGCAAGTTTAGATAAGACAACTCAAGTCCAATAACTATTCCATTAAAGTAATAAAAAGATGTTTAAAGTTTAGTTCAGTAGAAGTTATCTGTAGAATGTTATATTGTTATATTATTATTTATCCCTGCATGTTATTTATTAGTATCATGTTAGGAATGTTTATGTAATATTATGTAGTACTCATCTCTGCTGATTACGTGCTTTGTTTGTGATTGTTGATCATGGGTTTGCCTTACTGATCCTGTGATGACCCATTTTGGTGAGCAGATTCTTTAGAGCATTGACATTTACAGGTTCGCAGATGTTGCATCATTGGGAATTTGGGAATTGAGAGCTTGTGTAATCTATTAATATATTTACTGCATTAGTAGGAACATATAATAATAAGTTTGATTTGAGTAAACATTTATAGAGTGTTTGGTTATAAGTACTTATTTACTTATTTATTTATTATAATAAAGTATGAAGTTTAGTTATATATGTTTTCCGCTGCAAAATTCTGAATAATCCGATACGTTATCACACGAGCGATAATGATTTGGTAATTGTCTATGTTTCTGGTAATTTTTCTATAAACTCGGTCCTTGTTAAAACATTATTTGATTCTGGGGCAAATTATTCTTTTGTGTCATCATCTGTCCTAAAGAGTTTGGGGTTAGCAGATTATGAAGAAATTGATTTGCCTATCAGTATTCCTACTGGGAGATCATAAGGTGTACCAAGTTGTTTAGAAATTGACCTTTGAAGATAGGAGACTGTGTATTTCCATCTGACTTAATAGAATTCAATTTGGGAGACTTGTATGTGATTCTTGGGATGAAGTGGTTAAGTCTTTACAACGCTAATATCGACTGTGAGGTTCAGAAGGTAGTGTTGAGAACCCTTTGAGAAAATTAACCTCCTATAGACGTTTTGGGAAGCCTAAGAAATTTGGCGTTATCTCTGCGATGCAAGTGAGGAAGTTGATGAAAAAGGGGTGTGAAATGTTCTTCTGTAGTGTGCAGGATGTGAGTAAGGGAGTGGGAGTGAAGCTTGAGGATGTTCCAATTGTGAATGAGTTTATGGATTTGTTTCCAAGTGAGATTTCAGGGATGCCACATGCGAAAGTTGTTGAGTTCACCATAGACTTAGTTCCTGGAACTGCACCTATATCTAAGGCACCTTATAGAATGGCACCTCCCGAGATGAGTGGGCTGAAGATGCAATTGCAAGAATTACTGGATAAGGGTTATATTAGGCCTAGTGCATCACCTTGGGAGCTCCTGTGTTGTTTGTGAAGAAAAGGATGAAAGCATGAGGTTGTGTATGACTATAGGGAACTGAACAATGTAACCATCAAGAACAAGTATCCTTTGCCTAGAATAGATGACATATTCAATCAGTTGAATGAAGCGAGTGTGTTCTTAAAGATTGATTTGCATTCCGGGTATCACCAATTGAGGGTAGCTGATAAGAATGTACCTAAGACTGCCTTTAGAACACGTTATTGTAATCCCTCGTAATTTTATGGATTTTATAAATATATTTTAGTATTTATATATTTATATTTCAACATACTTTAGTTTTAAATGATTTAATTATTTAAAGAAGGTTGACTATTTTAAAAGTCAAAAGAAATTATTTTAAGGATTCAAGGAAGTTAAAAATATTTTATTCAGGCATGCTTTGAAAAATGTTTGAGATACTAATTTGATTAGGAAAAGAAGTCTAAATGGGCTTGAGAAACCAAAAATTCTAAGTAGATTAGGAAAAGTTTTATATTGATGATAGGAGTTCTGATTCATTTATCCTATTCATCATCAAACACTATTTGAACTCAATCTCCTTTTCCTAAGTCCAAAAGGAAAAACATCTTTATAAATACCTTAATACCCAATTATTTTACCACACAAGATTTATTTTTCTCTCTCCTCACACTCAAACAGTCGGCCTTCATATTCTCTCTCACATTTTTTTCGGTTTTCTTATTCTCTCAAGTTTTCTTCTTCTTCATGGAACGTTTCTTATTCGACAAGAAACGTTAGCACACCTTCAAATTTATAAATCTTTTGTGCGCCCGCTGCTGCGTGTAGGGATGGGCATGGGTCCAAGACCCTACCTGGACCCTGTTGGACCCGGCCCTAATTTAAGGGTCTGGGTCCAACTTTTTCAGACCCTAAGGGTCCGAGTCTGGGTCCAAGTGAATCTTTTAGGGTCCGGGTCCGGGTCTTAAAATTTTGGACCCAGACCCGACCCTTAGACCCTAAACTTATTTAAATATATATTTTTTACTTTTTAAAAAAACAAATTGATTTTCTAAAAGACTAAAACCTAAACTAAAACACCAAAAACCCATTCTGAACTCTTATGTAAGTTGTGTTTGTTTCGTTTTTTTCAGTTTGTATGTTTGTGTTTGTTTCCTTTTTTTAGTTTACATGTTTGTGAATTTTGTTTGTTTCGTTTTTTTTTTCAGTTTATAATTTTGTGCTTGTTTCGTTTTTTTCAATTTATATGTTTGTGTTTGTTTCATGCGATTTTTTGTGTTTGTTTCATGCGAATTTCAGATGTTATTGATATTAATAATGTTGAAAATTTGGCAAAATAAAGAATTTAGGCCTAGACCCTCCAGACCCTCTAGACCCTAAGGGTCTGGGTCAGGGTCCAATTTTTTCAGACCCTTACCCGACCCAGACCCGACCCTTGCCCATCCCTAGCTGCGTGTCTCCTTAATTTCAGCGCCCTTCTTTGTTCTTCTTGGTTCTTTGAATTGGGTTAATTTTTTTTTCTTCTTCCTCAAGTTTCCATTAAAGATCATTTTTTATGCTTTATTTTAGTACTAATCATGATTATTAACTTTAATTTGCTGTTTTAATGAATAATCTTGGTTCATACATATTATGTATTAAAAGAACAAATTTCATTTTGTTTATTATTTTTAGATTTAGTTTTTAATTATCAAATCATGGATTTTTAGGGTGTTAATTATTGGAAAATCATAGTAACATGTTATAAACTATGAGATTGTTTTAAATTATGAATTTAAGCATGTTTATGTATGTTTAACGGAGATTTATAATTTTATAAGTTGCTGGAATTTTAGAAAAGGCTTTAATAATGAAGTTTTAAGGATTTGATTACTAGTATGGTAGTACTAGCTAGATATTAAAAGTAACTGAAGTTTTAATAGTAAAAACAACTTTTAAATATTTTTAAAGGGGATTCAAAGTATTTGAAAGTTGTTGTATTTTATTTAGAGTATTGATTTTAGTTTATATTGATTATTTTAGGCGGAGAATACTCAATAGGTGACTTTTAAGTGATTAAAGGTAGCCTATCAATTGGTCTACACAAGGTACGTACATATTTATGTGTTATGTGATATAATATCAGGATTTAAGAAGGAAAAGTTGTAGTATCATGTATAAAAACTTTATAAGTTCGTATGTGATTTCTAGCATGATTGGATTTTACATGTTTTATGCCCGTGTGCAAACATGTTAATTATGAGATTGATCATGAGTTAAAGATTATATTGTTCCTATGGAATTGTTGATACAAGCATGTGAATGAGAACTTTAGCTATTAAGTCACATGGGGGAATTAATATATTATTGAGAGTGAATCATGTTTATTCATGTGTTCCCTTACAATATTATTTGCACTACTTTATAACAACTGTGGGCCTTATTTGGTAAGCTGATAAGTTATGCCTTAAAAAGGTAAGATTGATTGTTGGCTAGGTTCAACAAAATAAGAAAGATTGGAATTAAAGAGTTTTTTTGATTGTAAGTTGTGTGATCACTTGTTAAATTCTAAGATAAAAAGAAGTTCAGTTGTGAATGTTTGATTTGATATTATTGTGTTACTTGCGTGTGTGTCATAACAAGTAATAAATTGTATATCACGTAAAGTGTAACTTTGATAGTAATAAACTTTAAACTGGACACGTCTAGAGTTGGACAAGCAGGAGTTGGAGTACATGGTGGTAGCCCATGGCTTTTTCTAGGAGATGGATTGATCACCATCCCTATTATTTTTCAAAGGTTCATCGATATCACAGGTCATTCTGAAATAAGAAGTAGCGTCCATATTTCGTCTTCCTAGGTGAAGGCAAGTTTAGATAAGACAACTCAAATCCAATAACTATTCCATTAAAGTAATAAAAAGATGTTTAAAGTTTAGTTCAGTAGAAGTTATCTGCAGAATGTTATATTGTTGCACTATTATTATTTATCCCTGCATGTTCATTGTTGCACCGCCGCACTTATCTCCTTGGAAATAAATGCAAGGCTAAATCAAAAACAAACTAAACTCACATTCATTAATCTTTACAACCAAAGTAAATCGTTCATTAAACATTACTAATTAATTAAGTGTTTCAGAGTTCCAGCGGAAGCTAATCATATGCTAAGTGGATGACAACTCTAAATGATCTCCCTTTTTATTCCCCCGATCGATCACCCACCTGCACAAATACATTGAAAAGAGACAAGAGAGACATCTCCCAAAAATAAGAAAACTGAGTAATTCCAACTCCATCCCGTAAAATACTTAAGTTGAAAATACTTTATAAAATAGTAGATTATTAGTTTTGGAAGTCATAGCACACACACACACACATATATATAATATAATATAAATATATTATATATATATAATAATATATATATATATATATATATATATACATATTGAATAATCACATCTGTTGAACCCTAGTTTTGATAATGACAAAGAAACAAAGGAACAAACTAAGTAGTGAACTAATGAATTATTTAAGTGTATGGTGTCTAAGGTATCAATGCAAGGAACTGGGAGAATACAAAGTCAATGAAGAAGTCAAGAGAGGATTTCAAAGGCTAAGTAAAGAAGTTTCTATGTTGATACTGGAGCAAGCATTGGATCAAGAATAATAGAAGCTAGGCGTTTTATTTTCTAGTTCCAATGTAAAGGAACAAAGAAAGAATGGTAAGGAACTGTGGCAGAATATTTGAGAATGAAGCGTTTGTTCCTCTGTAAGGAACAAACTCAGTGGCACTTAGTAAATATGTTAAAGGAACTGAACTAATATAAGGAACTAGACTTAGGCGTGTACTTAGTGTAACGGTTAAAAGATAATGGAGTAAGTCATGCCTAGATTATAGGAAATTAGTTATTTCTAATTTCAAATGATAAAATCAGTTTTAAAAAGAAAATCTGTTTTGGAAAAGATATTTATTTTTCGGAAAATAAGAAAATAAATATCCGGTTGTTAGAAAGATTTTATTTCAAAGATATTATTTTCTTAAAATTAGAAATTCAGATTTAAAGATAAAAAGAGTTTATAAAAACTGATTTTCGGATAATGTTGAAGGAACTCCTATTATTTAGGAGTAATGGCTGCATTTTATCCACGTTCATTTATAGTTCATGGGATCATGGGACATGATGTAAAACGTGTTCCTTAGGGGAAGGAACATCATGGGTAAATGGATTAAAAGGTGTACTCTAACATTAATCCCACGTTCTTCATGATTACACTATAAATATAGAAGTCTAGATAAGTTCCAAAGTGTGTCTGACTAAGTAATTAAGTGAGTTTAACTTATTAAGTGTCAGTGCCTTCATTCTCTCATAATAGCCATTTGTTCTTTGCCTTCTTACTCTAATTCCACTAAGCTTATTTCGATCAATTGTATTTTGGTTTTTGGGGTAAGGGAACTTTGAGTGAAGTTCTGTAAGAGAAAGGCTTTGAGTGAAGCTTGTATGTGTGAGAAAACTTCGAGTGAAGTTGAGAGGAACTGCTGTTAAGGGAACAGTGGTTCAGGAACTTGAGTTTAGGAACTCAAGGTAGGGCTCGAGTTAGAATTAGGTTGTAACAGAGTTGTTTGGCCTAATTAGTGAAAGTGTTGAGTTTAAAATCCCTAGTGGTCGAGGTTGTTTCTTCTTGTTGGGCCCAAGAAGTTTTTCCTCGTAAAAATCCCTTGTGTTCCTTTAGCTTGTTTATTCGTTTAAGTTTTAATTTCCGCAAAAAGTTACGTTTATTTCTACACCTACAATTCACCCCCCCTCTTGTAGTGTTCCTAGGGAAATAACAATTGGTATCAGAGCTAGAACTCACGTAAGATAGGAAACCCTATTGAGGAAAAGATCCAAGGAACAATGAATACCACCGAGAAACTTGAAGAAGGTTATTCCACTCAAAGGCCTCCTATGTTCAATGGGAAGTACTACAACTATTGGAAGAACCGCATGGAGATATTCATCAAGGCTGAAAACTATCAGGTATGGAGAGTCATTGAAGTTGGTGATTTCGAAGTCACAACTACAAATGACAAAAATGAGGTAACTCTTAAACCCCTCTCTGATATATAAATCTGATTTTGAAAAAATGGAAGTAAATGCCATGGCTATTAAACTATTGCATTGTGGACTTGGACCCCATGAACATAATAGGATCATGGGATGCAAATCCGCAAAGCAAATATGGGATTTACTAGAAGTAACCCACGAAGGAACTAATGAAGTTAAAAGATCGAAAATTGATTTACTTATGAATCAATATGAACTGTTCTGCATGAAATCCAAAGAAAGCATCCGAGACATGTTTACTCGTTTTACTAACATTATAAATGAGTTGGCTTCTCTTGGAAAGTTTATTTATTCTGAGGAACAGGTTCGAAATTCTTAGGAGTCTTCCTAAGGACAGATGGATGGCTAAAGTCACGGCTCTTCAAGAAACAAAAGACTTCACTAAGTTCAACTTAGAACAGCTGGCAGGGTCACTTATGACTCATGAGCTTCACCTTGATACTGAATATGGTGAAAGCTCCAAATCAAAATCAATGCTCTCAAAGCAGATGATGAAGATGATTCGGACTCTGAAGAAGAAGAAGCAGCCCTCATGGTTCGAAAATTTCGAAAGATGTACAGGAACATGAAGAATGGAAACTTCAAAGGTAAAACTAAGAAATTTTCTAACAAAGCTGCTTGTCATAAATGTGGAAGTACAGATCACTTCATCAAAGAATGTCCTCTTTGGGAAAAGACAAAACAAAGAAAGGAACAAGGAACGCTTTGCTGAAAGGAACAAAGAATCAAAAGCACCTTTCTCTAAGGCAAATGTGCGCAAAGCTATGATAGCTGCTTGGGGAGATTCAGAGACGGAAGAAGAAGAGGAACAACCAACTGAAGAAACAGCAAACCTTTGCCTTATGGCAAACATGACGAAAAGGAAGATGAAGAAAAATTGAGGTAAGTCAACATGGACTTGAGTCAGAACTAGATGGTAAAACTAGGACTGAAATATATGATCTTCTTTATGATGCAATTCTTGAATGTAGAGATGAACGTGAAAAACGTGAACAAACGGAACAAGCCTTAAAGGTTTGCAAGGAACACATAGAATGGCTTAAGAAAATGAGAACTGATGTCGAAACTAGATTTTTTGATTTGTTTGATAAAACTTAAAAATCAAAGAATGTTATGAGAGTTTGAAAAATGAAAATTATCTAATTAATTTAGAGATTTCACACTTGAAGGAATTTGTCCCTGTTCTGAGTTCCTTTGATATAAGATCAACCCCTTTGAAAGGATACAGATCTGAGATTGAAAAAATAAATAAAGAGAAAAATATTTTAAAGGAACAGATCTGTAATCTTAAAAAGGAACTGGTTGTCGCAAGGAACAGAGGCAAAATCATGAAAGTTCCTAAGTGGATTGAGAAACCACAGACCAAAAGGAAGGAAGGTCTTGGTTTTGAAAACTACAAGAAAAGGAACAAGACAAAGAAATATGTTGATCTACCTAGTGATAAGTTCTGTATGTATTGTGGCAAGGTAGGTCATTACATAAATCAATGTCAACTAAAATCTGAGATGATTGGGAAAAATGTGACAATAAGTAAGAAAAAATGGGTTGTCAAAACAAATCCTAGTCAAGAACAGGAACCCACGAAAGATGGGGTTCCTTCAACTAACAACTAGTTGATTTTTGCAGGTTGGAGTGAGGGGGAACAACACTTGGTATCTCGATAGTGGTTGTTCCAAGCACATGACAGGAGACAAAACGAAGTTTCTCTCACTCACAACCTATGAAGGTGGCAGTGTAACATTTGGTGATAATAAGAAAGGTAACATTGTTGCTATGGGTAAGGTCGGTAAGTCACCATTACACTCCATTGAAAATGTATTTTTAGTTGAAGGTCTAAAACATAATCTATTAAGCATTTCTCAATTCTGTGACAAAGGAAATACTGTAAAATTTGATAAGGAAAAATGCTTAATCATCAACATTAAAACTAAGAAGGTTATGTTGGAAGGAACAAGGAAAGGGAACACATACATTGTGGATCTAGACCTTGTTCCTCAAATCAATTTAACTTGTCTTAGTGTTATTGAAGATGATTCACTTCTATGGCACAAGCGTCTAGGACATGCTAGCTTTTCATTACTTGAGAAACTTAGATCAAAAGACCTTGTTTTAGGATTACCATCTATAAAATTTCATATTGATCAAGTTTGTGATGCATGTGCACGAGGTAAACAAGTAAGATCCTCTTTCAAATCTAAAACGATTGTAAGACCACTAAACCATTAGAGTTAATTCATATGGACTTATGTGGACCCATGAGAATTCAAAGCAGAAGTGGAAAGAGGTATGTACTTGTGATTGTAGATGACTACTCTAGGTACACTTGGGTTATTTTTCTCTCTAGTAAAGATGAAACTTATGATGAGTTCCTTGTCTTTGCTAAAAGAGTTCAAAACCTAAGTGGACATAAAATAATGCACATTAGATCAGATCATGGCAAGGAATTCGAAAATTATAAATTTGATGACCTAAGCAGAGATAATGGCCTAGATCATAATTTTTCTGCCCCTAGAACACCACAACAAAATGGTGTTGTAGAAAGGAAAAATAGAACTTTGGAGGAAATGTCTAGAACCATGTTAATTGCTAGTGAACTTCCAAGGAACTTTTGGGCTGAAGCTGTTAATACTGCTTGTCACATAATTAATCGTGCTATGATGAGACCTATCATTAATAAAACTCCTTATGAACTTTACTTTGGAAAGAAACCAAACATCACCTACTTTAGAACATTTGGATGCAAATGTTATCACAACAAGAATCCGCTTCTTTAGCGTCTGACTTTAGCGTCCGATAATATAAGCGGATGATAAATTTAAAATTAGCGTCCGATAAACGACAGATGCAAATTAGCGTCCGCTAGATGAGATTTAGCGTCCGTTCTTTTAAACGGACGCTAATTAGCATCCGTTTACTTAATATACCGTCCGAAGGACGGACGTTAAGTAACAGGTATAAATTAAAAAAAAGTACCTCTAGTCGACCAAATTATCAACCCTAACACACGCCTCTCTCTTCCTCACTCTCATCTCACGTTTGTCTCTCTTCCTCACTCTCATCTCACATTTTGTGCTCTCTCTTTCTTTCAGATCTCACAAATCAGGTATTTCTACTCATATTTAACTAATAAATTTGTTTTTTTAGTTTTGATTGTTGATTATGTAGTTTATTTTCTCGATTTTCTTTGTTTTTTTTAATTTCGTTTTGCGTTTTCTTGTTCTTGGTTTTTCGGTTGATCTGAATTCCCTAAGATTTTTTAATTTTTTTTGTTTTTCGATTTTTCTTTATTTTTTTTGAGTTTTCGGTTTTATGAGATTTTGATTGTGTGTGTTTTTATTTTCGATTTGGTTATTCAATTTTTCAATTTCGCGATTTTGGGTTTTTTGTTTGGTTTTTCGGTTTTCATCTTTTGATTTTTCTGAGATTTTGAGTTGTTTCTTATTTTATGAATGTTGTTTCTAGATCTGGTTTTTGGGCATGAATTTTCGTCTTTTTTGGAAATCAGTTTTTCGTTTTTTTTTTTCGTTCTTCGCTTTTTAGGAATCAATCTTTATAAATTTTTTTAAAATCAATTTAGGGCTGGGTTATTTTTGGGAAAATTTGTGATTGATATTTGATCATCATCATGCTAATCTGTCTTGTTTCAATTTGTATTTATTAAAACTAGAGTATTCCTGAAATATCTTATCAGATATGGGTTGTTATCGTTCAACTGAATTCAAGAACACTTTGCACCCTTTTTCAGATCCTTTCTTCATGCTTCTGCTAACTGTCACAAAGTAAGTTTCTTCCATTATTCAATCACTAAATCTACTGTTATCAGATGCCATTTTCTTTATCTCATTCTTCTTTTCAATTTCAATGTTATTCTTGCTACTTTACTTATGTTTGTCTTCTCTTTATAAGCTCAATATGAATTATATTAAAACTAGAGTAAGTTTAGATTAAATTCTCAACTTTTAATTGTGTAAAAGAACTTGGGATCGAAGAAAATCTAGATACCTTTAATGGGTTGTTGTAGATATCAGAAATATCTTAACTTCTTTAGTATAGCTAAAGAAGATTTGATCTAATCTTTTTGATCTGGCTGCAACAAGAATAAGTAACAAGTTCCTGAAATTAGAGAATATAGACTTAATGCAAGTTAAAATTGGCTGATAGTCTTTTTTTCTGTTACTTGGAGCCACTTGTAATAGTTTGTAAACCCTAAAAAGAGATAATATTCCTCTAAAAGAAATTTCAGTCTGCACTGTACTTACAGGACCACTTATCTAGAGTTAAGAACATTAAAAGAAATGGTTATGTTGTGAAAGAAGTGCATAAGGCAATAGTTCTATTGAAGGGGCTATGGGAATTCAGTACTATTCACCTCTAAACTAGCAATTAGCAAATATGTGATCAAGGTTTTCGTTGCATAGCAAGTTGGCAACAAGTAGTGTAAGTGACTATCCTAGAGAAAATTTGAATTTCAATGAATGCTATATAGTTTCATGTATGCTGTAGAACATCTATATATAATAATTTTGGAATATCTATCTGCATCTCTCGATTGTGGTGGGTGGCAAATTAGGTATAATATAAAGGGTAGTGAAGTTGTCATGTGCAAAAATCCCTTTTTCCTGTTTGTTGTCACTATTTCGAATTTAAGTGACATAAAATTGTAAGTAATTGTACTGCATCGTCATTATATTCATTTTTCTTCCAAACTCTTAAGTTAAGAGTTTCACCATTGTTGTTGTTGGTGTTATCCATCTGCTTTTGTTTTATCAGATTCCTAACTTGTATGAAGCTTTATATTAGAGATATATCTATGTGGGTATATTTGATTATGTTGGCATACCTTTTACTGTATGTTGCCTGACATTCTTCACTTCAAATAATTGTTACAGGCTAAACAGAAGCAGAAGGAAGCAAAGAGGATGTTGTTGCCAAGTGTAGAGGGGAAAGAAAGTGGCAATTGATCGTTGTCGATTCTGGTTTGTTTTCTTGCTCTGCAGAGTCACTTTTGCATTTTGAGTGAACAATTTTTGCATTATTTTGTATTATCTTCCACTTTTGCATCAGTTTGACATCAAAATGTTCATTTTATCTAACAAAATCCTTTTTTGGGTATTGCTTTTATCGTTTCAGGTTCAGTGATTGTTCATGCTTTAGATGAGAAAGCCAGAGCTTATTACGATTTAGAAAGTCGTTGGTCAGGGAAGAAGCCACCTGCTGACTTAAGCCAGGTATATGCTCTTTCTTTGTAAATAACCCTTGGCATCTTGTTTCATTTATTTTTAGTTGGTTGAGCAGATGGAAACATGCAGTAATGCTTCTGTTTTTCTTAGAGATGACTGTAATGATTTAGAGGTTTGAGGCTTGAACCTTTAAGTGGTCCTATATGCTGAATTTTGCTCTGTGTAACTATAGATAGGCCTTAAGAGTTGACTAATGTTGCATAATTCACTAATTAGCCCAAAAACGTCGATCTGTAATGTGCTAATTGGTATGTCTGAATGGGTACAGTGGTTTGAATTCAGTTGGTTTAGCAAAAACTAATTAGTGATTGCGTTCTCAGGACCATGGTTCAGGTACACTAAGCTAGTTGGACTCGATTTTTGACACGTGGTTTCCATGGATCCAGCCTTTGATAAGGCTATCCAGACTTGGGTTGTGTTGGTTATTTTCCTGGGAATATTTCACATGCTAATATCTTTTATGAGGGGACATCTCTACATGCCATGAATAAAGCCCTGTTTCTCCCATTTGGCTGCTGCTTGGATAATATGTACTGATCAGTACATAAAAAAGCTTAGTTAGGTTCTCTGGATGGCTAAATAATTTCTGAAGAATTACTACAGCTTGCAAGTTTAGTTTACTTAATCTCCCCTACTTTTCATGCTTATTTAGGTAATGATTAGCACTTAAACTGCAGGCAGTGCAACCAACAGAAGAAATGATTCACGAGGAGAAAGAAGAGAAGAATTTCAGCAAAGGAAGCTTAGTTGAAGTGAGTTTTGAGGGTGCTTGGTTCACTGCAACTGTTCTTGAGGTGATTGGGATCTAAAAACAGAAGATGACAAAGAGTTTGTAAGAGAAGAGGCTGATGCCCTGCACATCAGACCGCATCCTCCAAAGGCAGGAAAAGTCGACACGTTCAAGCAGTTTGAAGAAGTTGATGCTCTTTATAATGATGGGTGGTGGGTGGACTGCATTTCTGAAGTCCTTGGTGACTCAAAATATTTAGTTTTGTTCCAGATTTTTTTGTTGTGGAGTTTAAATTAGTGTACATGTAATTATATGAGATTTGTATTAGATTTTGTTCTAAGTATACTAGAACTTAGTTATAGAATTATTCTTTCACTTGTATCTACATTTATTATCAATAATAATTGAATTGATTAATTTGTTTGCCTTAATAAAGAAGTATGGTATTTGCATCATTTGCATCAATCCTGGATCTATGTATACTAAAATTTAGTTCTAGAATCATTTAATATCAATAAGTTAAAAAGCTGCTCTTATCTGTGAAAACGGTCGCTAATTAGCGACTGCCAAGGACATTAGCGACCGCCTAGGCAGTCGCTAATTAGCGACTGCCCAGGCGGTCGCTAATTAGCGACTGCCCAGGCGGTCGCTAATTAACGTCTGTCTCTGGGGGTCGCTAATTAGCGACTGCCTAGGAGGCGGTTGCTAATGTCGAAATATCGGACGCTAAATATTTAGCGTCCGCTTTGCGGACGCTAATTGGAGAATTAGCGACCAAGGGTTTTGCATCAGCCTTCTAGCGTCCGTAGGCGGACGCTAATATATTTAGCGTCCGATTCCGTGTTTTTAGCGTCTGATTTCTGCGGACGCTAAAGTCTTACATTCTTGTTGTGTATGTGCATAATAATGGAAAAGATAATCTTGGAAAATTTGATGCAAGGAGTGATGAAGCAACATTTTTGGGATACTCCTCACATAGGCTATGTTCAGTTCACCTGAAATTTTCTGATCTGAACTTATCTGATCTGATCTGATCTGATCTGAACTTATTTTTTCTGATCTGATCTGATCTGAACTTATTTTTTCTGATCTGATCTGATCTGAACTTATTTTTTCTGATCTGATCTGATCTGATCTGATCTGATCTGATCTGATCTGATCTGATCTGATCTGAACTTTATTTTTTTCAACAAGATCTTATCTTTTATTAAAATAATTATTACTATTAATATTATTACTTTGTAAATCATTATTATGCAATACATTATAAGATATTCTTTATAGTGTTACTATTATTATCATTTTATTTCTATTACAACTTTTATACAACTTTTATTATTAATAATAATTATTATTATTATCATTATTATAAGAACAACAATAATAATTATAATCATAATTATTATTATTACTAAAAAAATTATATAACTCAAGTCATTATTTTATAAGAGCACTTATACAATGTTTCACACTTTCCCTTAAAAAAAGTTTCACACTTGAGAAGTCGGCAAACTGAACTCTTTTTTTTCCATATAAAATAGAACAAGATATACAAACAACTATGACTTGAGCAAAAAATAAATAAATATCGTGCAACTTCAAATAGCTAGAGAGATTTGAAATTCGGTAGGAAGAGGTATACCGAATCTAAATTTATAATTTGTATCTCACACTTAGCTATTTTGAAATGTAATCCGAACATAGTAGTTTCGTTATCATGAATTTGAGATATCATATTTTATATATTTCTTATTTTTGCGTCAATCTTATGTTCTTAACACGTGGCTTTTAATTTTCTATTATTTAATAACAACAAAATAACTTAATATAATAATAACAATGACATTTATAATGGTAACAATAAGATTAATAATAATTACCAATATTAATAATTAATAAGAACAACAACAACAATAATAATAATTCTTTTGAACAGATGTACTAGTAAATAATAATACCCCCTTTGTATTTTTTTTATCTTTGTCACTTAGAATCTTGACACTATTCACAATAAGAGATAATCTTTTAGATTTTTCTCAATATATAAGAAAAAATATAGTCATGTGGGGTCTTGTTTGATTCGTCTCAATGAGTACTTTATTAATATTCAATTATTATAATTTTTATTAATATGTAGTGAAAGATATTTAATAATAATAAGTTTTTAAATATAAGCATGATATGATCTGAACTGATCTGATCTGGTCTGATCTGATCTGATCTGGTCTGATCTGATCTGATCTGGTCTGATCTGATCTGATCTGATCTGATCTGATCTGATCTGATCTGAACTTATTTTTTCTGATCTGATCTGATCTGAACTTATTTTTTCTGATCTGATCTGATCTGATCTGATCTGATCTGATTAGATCTGAAATAAGCAAAAATAAGGTGAACTGAACATAGCCATAGTAAAGCTTATAGAGTATATAACAAGAGAACTATGTGTGTTGAAGAAAGTATTCATGTAATCTTTGATGAATCTGACAAAAATAATCCAAGCATACAGGTTGATGACTATGAGATAGGGTTAGCGCAACCTAGTCAAGGAACACAGATTCACAAGAAGAAGAAGAAGTGAAAGAGGAAAGGAACGAGGAATTCGAAAATAATGAGATCAATGATATCCTGTTCCTCAAGGAGGAGAAGATCTCTGTTCCTCTAAATGAAGGAACTGAGTCCACCGAGGCTAACAGAGGAACAACTGAGCAGAGTTCCTCATCCACTCAAGGAACTCATGAGGAACAACATGTTCCTATAAGAGAGTTTCAACCAAAACCTTGGAGATTACAAAAGTCACATCCTATGGAACTCATAATCAGCGACATATCCAAAGGTACGCAAACTAGATCTCAGTTAAGGAACTTTTGTGCATTTCATGCGTTCCTATCAATGATGGAACCAAGAAATCATGAAGAAGCCTTAACTGACTCTGATTGGATTATTGCAATGCAAGCTGAATTAAATGAGTTTGAAAGAAACAAGGTATGGCATCTAGTTCCTTCATCTAAACAACAAAAAGTAATTGGCTTAAAATGGGTGTTTAGAAACAAACTAGATGAATATGGAACCATTGTAAGAAACAAAGCTAGACTTGTAGTAAAAGGTTATAACCAACAAGAAGGAATTGATTATGAAGAAACCTTTGCTCCTGTAGCTAGATTAGAAGCCATTAGAATCTTAATTGCATTTGCTGCTTACATGGGATTCAAATTATATCAAATGGATGTTAAGTGTGCATTTTTAAATGGCTATCTAAACGAAGATGTATATGTTGAACAACCCCCTGGTTTCGAAAAAAAATCTCCCAAATCATGTCTACAAGCTTGATAAAGCTCTTTATGGGTTAAAACAAGCACCTAGATCATGGTATGAGAGATTACTAAGTTCCTTTTAGAAAATAACTTTAAAAGAGGAAAGGTTGATAAAACCTTGTTCCTAAAATCTAAAGGAACTGATATTTTGCTTGTTCAAATATATGTTGATGACATCATATTCGGAGCTACTAATGAAACATTGTGCAAAGAATTCTCAATCTCATGAGCAATGAATTTGAAATGAGTATGATGGGAGAGTTAAATTTCTTTCTTGGACTACAAATCAAACAAACTGAAAAAGGTATAATTGTTCACCAACAAAAATACATAAAGGAACTATTAAAGAAATATGGCCTCGAAAATTCAAAGAAAATCACACTCCTATGGGAACTTCAACTAGATTAGATGAAGACTCCATAGGAACAAGTGTTGATCAAACAAAATTAGAGGAATGATTGGTTCACTTTTATATCTAACTGCTAGTCGTCCAGACATAGCTTTCAGTGTTGGTTTGTGTGCTAGATTTCAAGCAAATCCAAAGGAGTCTCACCTCACTGCTGTGAAGAGAATTCTTATATACCTTAAAGGAACAGATGATCTTGGACTCTACTATCCAAGAAGTGATACATTCGAACTAAAAGGATATGCAGATGCAGATTATGCTGGAGATCTTTTTAATAGGAAAAGCACCTCAGGTATGGCACAATTCCTTGGTCATAGTTTAGTTTCTTGGAGTACCAAGAAACAAAACACAGTTGCTTTATCCACTGCTGAAGCAGAATATGTAGCTGCTGCTGCATGTTGCTCTCAAATGCTTTGGATAAAACAACAACTTAGTGACTATGGAATAAACTTTGAATGTGTTCCTATTTATTGTGACAATACAAGTGCTATAAGTATATCTAAAGATCCAGTGCATCATTCTAGAGTAAAGCATATACATATTAGACATCACTTTTTAAGAGAAAATGTCGAAAAAGGTTTGATCAAACTTGAGTTTTGTCAAACTGATTATCAGATTGCTGATATCCTAACTAAGCCTTTGCAAAGAGATAGATATGAGAAATTAAGGCTTGAGTTAGGCTTAATAAAAATTAAGTGATTGTTCCTATGTCAATTCCCCCATGTTTGAATCAATTTGAGTGACTTTGTGTGCTAAAAATAATTGTGTTTAATTGCCTAAGACCATTGCAAATTGGAATGTTGTAAAACATAACATGAAGTCAAAGAAACTAAACAACTCACAAATGTCACATAATACTCCCCTTACTGTTCCTAAGGTTAAGAAACATGCAAGTATGAAGGATATTAATTGTAGCATTAGTTGTTCCTATAGCACAAGTTCCTTAGCATTTATTTTCTTTCAAAAATTAAAATTCATAAAAATCCGAAAAATCCGATAAAATCCCAAAAATAAGGGGAACCAGTTTAATTAAATCTTGGTTCTTTTATCTTTTCTTTTCTTTCTTTTATTTTTATTTTTTATTTCTTTTGCTTTATTTCTTTCCCGCGTGTCATAATTACTATTACATGCAAAACTTCCTTCTTCAATTCATCTAAGGAAACCGTGTTCCTCTCAAACGCTTCATCTTCACCAAATCCGAAACCTCATCACACCCTTTGATACTCCATAAAAACCTCCAAACCTTCATAAATCATGGCAAAAACTTCAAGAAACTCACCTTTTCCAACATCAAAAACAACCGACACTTCAAAAATGGAAATTTCTTCATCACCAACTAAAACCCTTGAAACCGACATAATTCAAGAAAACCCCATAGAGGAACAGCAATTAGAATCTCCTAGAAGGAGCATGAGAGAAGAAAATTGATTGGGGAAGATGATGAAGAAGAAACCCCGGAACAATCTCAGGGGGAAGAAGAAGAAACTGCACCTGTTCCTTCCAAAGGAACTGTTTCTTCGTCTTCCAAGAAAAGGGTCGAACGAAGTGAATCTAGGTATGTCTTGGGCTTTTGCGTCGATTTAGAATGGGCAAATAAAATTGAATTTCTAGAATTAAACCATTCTAAAGGAACAAGGCATGGAATTCTTGTTTGAATTCGCCTTTAATAATGCTCTTGTTCCTCTAGCTATGGAAGAGTTTTGTGCAAATTTTGTTAATACTAATGGAACTTGCACAACTGAAGTTAGAGGCAAGAAAATAAGGTTTAATCAAGCAACTTTAAGCAAAGTATGGGAAGTTCCTTGCAAAGGAACTGATTTGTATTTTAAAAGGAAAGGAACTGTTTCCTTTCCGAATTTTCCTCAAGACAAAATCTAGAATATTTTGGAGGAACAGCTGGCCAAAACAAAATTAACCATAACCTACTCTTCCCCTTCAAAAGTACTGTTTAACTTGGTTTGGAGAGCACTCATTCCTCGAACTGAAAAGAGGAATGAAGTGGGTCTCTGGATATGTGTTACATGTTTTGCTTAGACCACCACATACAAATCAATTCCCTTCCCTCTTCATTCAACATTTAACTCACTGTATTGAGAACATTGTGTATTGGTACGGTGCCTTGATAACTTCTTTACTTCATCACTTTGAAGTAAGACTTACGGTTGGACCACATAGGATCAAACAAGGGAACATCTTGAATGAGAAGACCCTAAATGGACTTGGCTTGTCTGTCCAAGAAGGTGTTCTCATTCAAGGAAAATGGTTCCAGTTCCTCAGGAAAAAGAAAACTGCCTCAACTAGATTTAGAAGAGAAATGATGTAATTTGGATAACCTGTTCCTGTTCCAACCGGAGGAACAAAACCTAAGAGGCGCAAACACATTGCCACTAAGCCAAACCCTCTGTTCCTTTGAGAGTGAGAAAGAGCACTCGTCGAAAAATTGCTCCTGTTCCTGTTCCTTCCAATGAGGACTCTCCTTTAGTCCTTTCGGATAATGAGGAACAGGTACCCTCTACTCTCAAGGAACCACTACCTCCACCATCTCCCAAACTCTCTCCATTTCACCTTCGTCCTTCTCTGTTCCTTCAAGTTTTGAGCAGTTGAAGGATGAAATAAAAGGACCAAATCCTTTTGCTTCCACCTCCACAACTCTTCCACCCACACCACCATTTCTTCCTCCCATTTATCACCCTTCACCTTCTGTTCCATTCCTGGAACAGATGAGCCTTCCACTCAAACCTCCCAGTTCCTTCACAACATCCCCCATCTGCCTCTAGTTCCAAGGTAAGGAACAGGAAAATCCGGATGACACTAACTGGGTTAATGAAGTCTGCCTTCCTCACAACATATGATAAAATTTTACAATCATCTTCATTGGACTTTGGATGCCAAAACTGATACTATGATAAGTCTTATGAAGAATTGAGTGATACCGTGGTTGCGCAGCAAAAGAAGATGGATGCTATGGCTCGTGCCTTGGAGAAGCTGAAGGAACAGGTTGACTACATCATGGGGGGGTGATGAAAAAGTTGGAGGATGTGGTTGAAGAAGAAGTTGTAGAGGAACACCATTCCCCTTCCCTTTCTTAGTTTCTTTTATTGTTTTTTGTTTCCTGTTTCTTTCTTAAGGAACACATTTTGTTTCTTCCTTTTTCTTTTCTTTCTTTGTTTTGTTATGGAACAAGTGCTATATAATCAATGACTTTTGCTATATTGTCTATGTTTCTAAATGCTTTGCATAATTTCTTCCTTGGAATGGCTAGTATTATGTGATTGATGTTTGAGCAAGTTTACTCTTTGATTTTCTAACTTAACCACTAATGGTGCTTGCATATTGGTCTTAAGGTGTTAAATCAATTCATCAATTCATGAGAGTCTATTCTTTTTGAGGATGACAAAGGGGGAAAAGGATTTAAGGAACAAACTGTACATAAAAAAAAAAAATGAAATTGAAAAAATTAAAAAATTGGATAAGGTAAATGAAAAATAAAAATAGGTTAAGGTAAATGAAAAATCAAAACTTCAGTTACTCATATAATTGTGTTTTATTTTTCATTTTCTTCTTTATGTTTTATTTTCATTCACTTATATTTTTGTTATTTTCCTTAGTTTGTACCTTTGTTGTCATCATCAAAAAGGGGGAAATTGTTGAACCCTAGTTTTGATAATGACAAAGAAACAAAGGAACAAACTAAGTAGTGAACTAATGAATTATTTAAGTGTATGGTGTCTAAGGTATCAATGCAAGGAACTGGGAGAATACAAAGTCAATGAAGAAGTCAAGAGAGGATTTCAAAGGCTAAGTAAAGAAGTTTCTATGTTGATACTGGAGCAAGCATTGGATCAAGAATAATAGAAGCTAGGCGTTTTATTTTCTAGTTCCAATGTAAAGGAACAAAGAAAGAATGGTAAGGAACTGTGGCAGAATATTTGAGAATGAAGCGTTTGTTCCTCTGTAAGGAACAAACTCAGTGGCACTTAGAAATATGTTAAAGGAACTGAACTATATAAGGAACTAGACTTAGGCGTGTACTTAGTGTAACGGTTAAAAGATAATGGAGTAAGTCATGCCTAGATTATAGGAAATTAGTTATTTCTAATTTCAAATGATAAAATCAGTTTTAAAAAGAAAATCTGTTTTGGAAAAGATTTATTTTTCGGAAAATAAGAAAATAAATATCCGGTTGTTAGAAAGATTTTATTTCAAAGATATTATTTTCTTAAAGATTAGAAATTCAGATTTAAAGATAAAAAGAGTTTATAAAAACTGATTTTCGGATAATTGAAGGAACTCCTATTATTAGGAGTAATGGCTGCATTTTATCCACGTTCATTTATAGTTCATGGGATCATGGGACATGATGTAAACGTGTTCCTTAGGGGAAGGAACATCATGGGTAAATGGATTAAAACGTGTACTCTAACATTAATCCCACGTTCTTCATGATTACACTATAAATATAGAAGTCTAGATAAGTTCCAAATTGTGTCTGACTAAGTAATTAAGTGAGTTTAACTTATTAAGTGTCAGTGCCTTCATTCTCTCATAATAGCCATTTGTTCTTTGCCTTCTTACTCTAATTCCACTAAGCTTATTTCGATCAATTGTATTTTGGTTTTTGGGGTAAGGGAACTTTGAGTGAAGTTCTGTAAGAGAAAGGCTTTGAGTGAAGCTTGTATGTGTGAGAAAACTTCGAGTGAAGTTGAGAGGAACTGCTGTTAAGGGAACAGTGGTTCAGGAACTTGAGTTTAGGAACTCAAGGTAGGGCTCGAGTTAGAATTAGGTTGTAACAGAGTTGTTTGGCCTAATTAGTGAAAGTGTTGAGTTTAAAATCCCTAGTGGTCGAGGTTGTTTCTTCTTGTTGGGCCCAAGAAGTTTTTCCTCGTAAAAATCCCTTGTGTTCCTTTAGCTTGTTTATTCGTTTAAGTTTTAATTTCCGCAAAAAGTTACGTTTATTTCTACACCTACAATTCACCCCCCCTCTTGTAGTGTTCCTAGGGAAATAACAACATCATTAATTCAATTAATCCAGTTATTCAAGAAGAGGAAAGAGAACGGCAGTAAGCCGTGGTCAATCCCCTGTAACCACTTACTTCAACATTATTGGCCGGGGTCAATCCCCTGTAACCACCTACAGATAAATATAATGGCCATAATAACAGAGTCCCTAGTGTGCACATCCCTTCTACTTGGATCACAACAAGATAGAAGGAAGACAGTAATAGAATAATCAGCATAGTAACCAAAGAACCTGTAGGGCCGCTGAACCACTCATACAGGGTAACCTGTTCATCATTTCCCTCCGATATTTCACTTTACGTGATTACCAGCTTTTAATTCACGTCATCACATAAATCACATACACATTTACGTCATCTTATTCAATTTACGTCATCTTGTTCAATCCAGTGTGAACATATTCAATCCATCATAATCTCAATCCATTTATAGAGATTTCAATAACTCATTTCATAAACACAACCGTCACTTGAGTTCAATTATCACTTTGGATTTATAATCATTTCATATATCACAAGTTCTTACTAATTCCAGCTTTCATAAAATCTCAAAATTAATAACAAATATAATATTCATGATAATCATAGATATTTATAGTGATAATAATAACAATAATAACAATAATAACAACAACAACAACAATAATAATAATAATAATAATAATAATAATAATAATAATAACAACAATAACATTATTAAATGACATTAACCGATTTTAATAATGTTATAATAAACACCTTTGTTATATCGTACATCGTCCATAGTCATGTTTCATAATCGAAATCCATAATCGTTGTCCATTTTGTCATTCGTATTCATAATCCACATTAAATCGATAACTCATAATTATAGTCCATACTTATAAATTTTGTAAGCACATAATAGTCACGTAATCAATTCGTTTCACACTAACGGGATCTATGTTTAGATGGACATCGGAGATTACCTCGTGACGCGTGCCCAAAAGTTAAGTTCACCGAACAGATTAGCACTCTTGATATTCCTCGTCTACGAAATCAGAGTCTACAATAGATGTTAACAGGATCTAGGTTAGTTCCTAAATAAACCCTTTTTGATATATGCATATAACATAAACGATTTAAATAATCCAAATAAGTTTAAAGAAATTCTTAATGATTTTAAGAGAGTTTATAAATCGTAAGTTATGGTTTTCAAATCAATAATGAAATCAATTTAAGTACTTACGAAAATTTCTTCAACTTAATTTTATTAACTTGAACAATTATTTTGGACATGAAAAACTAACTTTATTATACTTCTTATTTTTATTTTATAAAATTAGGAAAACATTATCAAGTTATAAAATATTAAGTGAAACTAAAACATACTAACTTAATTAAGTAAGATAGTTTAGGAAAGTCATGGGTTTTAGTTTTAAATATAAAAGTAAACAAAATAAACCAAGTAAAATACAAATAAATTAAAAGGATAAGGGAAAAAGGAGGGGATGTTTACTGATTCAAAGAATCAGTTTCTTGAAACCAAAAGAAAAGAAACGAACAAGGAGAAGGGAAGAACAGAGGGCTCGAAGCAGGGGGAAAGAAGGAGTTCGGGTGCTGCCGAGTTTTGGCCGGTACACGGCCACGCGGCCGGAAAGCGCCGCGAAAGAGGAGTCGCGATGTAGCAGAGGTTGCGAGAAGGAAAGGGGGGCTGCGAATTGGGTTCTGGAGTTGGCAGTTTTTGTTTGTCGCGGTGGGTGGCGCGACTCAGGCGGTTCGAGGGTGGTGGTTCAGTGGTTCTAGTGGTTCAAGGAAGCAGAGGAGGTGTTTGTGAATTGAAAAATCCATTTTTAACTTTCAAAACAAAATTTCAGAAATTAAGGAAGAAGAGAAAGGAATTGAAGCAAACCTTTTTGAAGTGTTTGCTTGAGCAAATTGAGTGAGAGTAATTCAGTATTTATAGAGAGTTTGGTCAGAAGTTTTGAGCTTGGTCAAGGCCATTAATGGTGGTTGTGAAAGGTGTGAGGGCTATGAAGTCTAGCCTTTGAAAATTTACCCCTAAAATCTGATATTGTGGTTTGGCAATTAAATTTTCTACGACAAAGGTTGTGAATTGATGACCAATTTGACTCATTTACTACTGAATCAGACGAAGAAGAAGGAGGAAAGAAGATGGTGAAAACTGTTTTCATTTTTTTTTGTTTTTATTTTACCTTTTCTTTTGGGCTAAAAAGGTATATATGGATATGGACTTGTATTTGTGCTTTGGATTGCTTAATAGTGGATGGACAACTTGTACAAAATACTCACAACCAAAAGTAAATGGTTTAATTAATTAGCAATAATGAAAGGAATAATAAAACAAGTATATGATTTAATTGGAACTTGTTAAATAAATCAAAACTAAATGAAATCATTATTTTAATAAACATAGTTATCAAATAAAATCGTGTTATCATAAAATATTTTTTTTAAGGTGAAAATAATATTAAATCTTAATAAATAATAAAATAATCTTTGAAAATTTGGGGTATTACATTTAATTAATAGGATCTTTCATGAGTTTTTGGATAAGTTTGTGGTGGTTTTCATTGATGACATACTGATATATTCGAGGAATGAGGTAAAACATGATGAGTACTTGAGGATGATTTTGGAGACGCTTAGGAAAAACTAATTGTATGCCAAGTTCTCTAAGTGTGAGTTCCGTTTGGAAAAAGTAGCGTTTTTGGGTCACTATGTGTCTAAAGAAGGAGTCTTGTAGATCCTGCTAAGATTCAAGCTGTGAGTGAGCGGCCAGCTCCAAAGAATGTGTCAGATATTAGAAGTTTCCTTGGTCTAGCCGGCTATTATAGGAGATTTGTGAGAGATTACTCGAAGATAGTGAGGCCCATGACCAACTTGATGAAGAAAGAGTCCAAATTTGAGTGGAGTGAAAAGTGTGAAGAAGCCTTTCAGATTTTGAAGGAACGTTTGACCTCTGCACCTATTCTGACCCTGCCTGATGGGAATGAGGGATTTGAGGTGTATAATGATGTTTCGAAGAATGGTTTGGGATGTGTGTTACAACAGAATGGGAAGGTAATCGCCTTTGCGTCGCGTCAATTGAAACCTTATGAGGATAATTACCCACGATCTAGAGTTAGCTGACATAGTGTTTGCATTAAAAATTTGGAGACATTACCTCTATGAAGCAACTTGTAAGATATTTATAGACCACAAGAGCTTGAAGTACATTTTCACCCGAAAAAACCTGAATATGAGGCAAAGAAGATGGTTGGAGTTGATTAAGAATTATGATTAGGGGTGAGCACAACCGGGTACCCGGTAGAATTTCATAGGCCCGGACCCAGACCCGGATCCAGTGGGTATTAAAAATCCGGAATTGGAATTGGCCAAATCGGGTCCTAAATTTTTGGACCCAAACCCAAAACCAGTGGCTACTAGGTCCAGTACTGGGTACCCAGTTGTAAGTTTAACAACATATTAAGATGGGCCAATTGAGCTATAAATTTTTTTTTAAAATTAAATGGGCCTAAAGGCCTACTAAGTACTAACTTTTTACTTAACAACTATTATCCTATTACCAATTCTATATAAGTATATGAAAAAAACCAATTCTAAGTATCGGGTACCCGGACCTAGACCCGCTCAAACCGGGTACCTAGAGCTGGAACCGGTCAAACTGGGTACCCACTAGGTACCGGTTCCGACAAAATTCTAACCAGAATTGGAACCGGATCCATTTTTTTGGACCCAAACCCGAACCTAGTTGGATCGGGTCCGGACCCGGCGGGTCCATATCGGGTCTGGGTTTGGGTACCCGGAATTTCTGCTCATCCCTAATTATGATCTAGACATCCAGTATCATGAGGGAAAAGCAAATGTGGTTGTCGATGCCTTGAGTAGAAAGTTGAGCCATAGCGTGAGTGCCTTGATAGTCCATGAGGAGTTGTGTCGAGATATGCAAAGGCTGACCTAGAAATTTTAAATCCTGGGGAAAGTTAGGCAAGATTGAGCGCTTTATCTTTAGGGTTGTCAGTTTTCGACAAGATCAAAGAGGGTCAAGTTGGGGATGGACACCTAGATAAGATTAAGGAGAAAATGAAACAAGGTAAGGAAGCCGACTTTAAGATCCATGATGATGGAAGTTTGAGGTTTAAGGGAAGGCGGTGTGTACCAGAAAAGTGTAATGACCTTAAGAGACGTCTTATGGATGAGGGCATAACACTCCATATTTTGTGCACCCTACCCATAAGAATCAGAACCCGCAGAGTCAAAATTAGCCGTAGATCCCAAAATTTGAATGGAGGAATCCTCACTGGATTCCCACATTTTAACCGTCTCATTCTCCTTCAATGATGTTCCCTGAACTGAAATTCAGACTGACCTACCGACGGCAACCCGCAAACGACACTACACTCAAATGTCTTCACCTCTTTTACGCTTTCAACTGCAACCCCTAAAGCCCCCAACCCTTTGGGACTCATGCGCTTAGCAGCCTCCCCACTTTCATAGAGGCGAGTGAAGTGAGTGAAATGAGATTCTTCGAAAAGGTGAACACATAGATTCAATATAATTTTTCTATCAAGATCAGTTTCCTTTGCTAGGATTGATCTTAAGGGCTCAGGATTAGCCATTTCCAGTGAAGGCAAGTGAGAAAGAAGAACAGTGAGAGATGAAGAACAAGAAAGAGAAAGCGCCGTTTGAGGGAGAAGAGAAGAGGGAATTAGATCTAGGGTTTCTCATTTTTGATTTGCAGAAGAATTTAAAGGGGGGCGGATTTCAGGGTTGGGGGAAGTTCTGAATTGGGAGTTGGGAGCAGTTATGGAAGATCATAAATGGGGGGGGGGTTTTCAAAATTCATGGGGTACCCCTAGTTTTTAAAAAATGCACCATGTACCCTTACTATTTCCAAAAAATGCATAAAATTCCCTTAATGACTAACGGTGTCAAGTTTCCATTAGTCACTAACCCTACTTAAATCCTAATACTAACCTTAATTCTAACACTTATCCCTAACCTTAACCTTGAACTCTAACCCCAACCCTCCCACCACCGGTCCCCCACCCTCCCACCACCCTCCGCATCCCCGCAACCACCTCCTCCCCCCCCCACACCACACCCCGTACTAGCAGCTTCCCCCTCCCCCACCCTCCCACGACTCCACCCACCATGGCGAATTCCCCCCTCTCCCCTACCCGCTATCGAATCCCCCTCCCCATCCGGTAGCGGAATTCTTGTTGCGGTACCGGTACTCTGCTTTTGATTGATTTTCGCCGGAGGTTTGGTCAATTTTGGCTGGAGATCTGATCGATTTTGGTTGGTGTTTTGTAGCCCAGTTTGATGGGGGTGGCGATTTGACAAGGGTTGGGGGAGGGGGAGCTATGGGAGGGGGGGAGTTGCAGCTACGGGGGTGGTGGGAGGGTGGGGTGAGGGGTGGGCGGTTGCGGGTTGGGGGACGCAGGGCGACTGTGGGGGTGGGAGAAGGGTAGACGCCGTGGTGGTAGGGTTTAGGGTGGGGTGAGGTGTTAGACTTGGTATTAAGGTTAGGATTAGGGTTAGGTTTAAAGGGTTTAATTTGGGTTAGAGCGGTTCATTAACCCTAATGACTAACGGACACTTGACGCCGTTAATCATTAAGGGCATTGGTTTATTTTGTGGAAATAATAAGGTTACAAGGTGCATTTTTTAAAAACTAAGGTACCCTATAAATTTTGAAAAACCACGAAGATACCCGGTGAGAAAAAAACCCAAAAAAAAATCGTAAAAAACATGAGTCAAACCCCCTTTGGCAAGTTTCCTACATTTCTCTTGCTTGTTAAATCTCACAAAAGCTAACTCGACCCTGCGAAACAGCAAACCTCCTTCGTCTTCCTTCCCACTCATTCTCGGCTTCTCGCAGAGCGCCAATTATCCCTGCCCTATTTCTCTCCCTAACTTCTTCAATGGCGGATTCTCAGAAGGGTAATGATGGTGCCCAAACACTACGAGGTTCTCTTCCCAATTCCGCGATTATCATTTTATTGTCGTCTCTAGTTTAGGCGTAGAAATGATACTCTGCTAGCTAGGTTTTCTTTTTGGAAAGCAGCAAATCATTTCAGTTAGAATCGTTTATAGAGCTCAGTGTTGCACCCAAATGAATTCAATTTGAGTTCTACAATTGAAATTTGAGGAATTGTGTTTTTGGATCGACTGCGCATATTTGAATAACTAGGAAACTTCTACTTAGTTGATTTATTTAGGTCATAATTAAGTCAGGTTTGTCTTTCTTTTGGATTCTCAAACTTATCATATAGGAGTGAGTTTGATGATTGAAGGTGGTTGTTTGTGTAGAAATTGTTCAGTCTTCGAAATTCCATCTTATTTATTTGTTTTTTGACTTAATTTTACTTTTTTTTTTTTGAAAATGGTTTGCAGTGAGTGTCAAATGGCAAAAGAAGGTGTTTTCTGAGGTGGAAATTGACACTAGTCAGACCCCTTATGTTTTCAAGTGTCAGTTGTATGATTTAACTGGAGTGCCACCTGAAAGGCAGAAAATCATGGTGAAAGGTGGTTTGTTGAAGGTAATGAGGTCACGGAAGACGCCTAACTATTTTTCTTGTACCGAAAATGTAATGTCGAATGTGGCATTTCTCGGTTTTGATTTATGGTAGAATGTGAAATTATGATAAGAGTATTCTGGATGTTTTGTTTTATGAGGATTTCAAGTCCATATTCTTATGCATACTCAGCTAACTTGTTTTATACAAAATTAGGACGATGCTGAATGGGCGACTGTTGGAGTGAAAGAGGTTGGAATCCTTTCTTTCTTTCTAATGATTTTTTTGTATTACTGTTTTCGATGTATTGCTCATTTGTTCTCAATTTTCAGGGTCAAAGATTAATGATGATGGGAACTGCAGATGAGATAGTAAAGGCTCCTGAGAAAGGACCGGTCTTTGTAGAGGATCTGCCGGAGGAGGAACAAGTGGTGGCTGTGGTATGGTTTCTCGATCTAAGTCTCGAATCAGATTGTTTTTAGGAGTAGTACAAAACTTAATTTCAGGTTCTGTATATGGGATTGTGGGGTAGTTGCTGAATGGCTTTGATTATTTCATCTTCTTGCTGTTTATTATTTTTTCCAGTTTTACTGTACTCTAAAGTAACTACAGTTCCGATCATGTTGAATGTTGGATCTCGAACGTTTAAGACATTAGCTCGGTGTCAATGTTCTAACCTGAGTTGATACACTGAGTTGAATTTCTCAGTTTAGCTTTTTTTTTTTTTTTTTTTTTGGGTTAATTCAAAGAATTTGGGATTCATATTGAGGAACTTAAGCACTTGCTGTTACTATCAGGTGACTAACCTCCATTAGATATTGTTTTATGCAACAATTATATGCACAAAGTTAACATTATCTCTGTCCTTTCGCTGTTCTTTTATAACTTCAATTTTTTGAGTAACTTTGGCAATCGTTAGTGCTGCTGTTGCTATATTTTTGTGCCTCAGGCCCTGATGACTGTTGACCATTGCGCTTGTGCACACAACAAATTACTACTTCTCTGTATGGGGTTGTTAGTGTGCAGAAATAGCTTGAAATTCGGTTGTTGGGCTCCCCAAGTTGTCCCTTAGTTTGAGTTATGTGAACTTAATAGTCATCAGAATCTTTCTGGAGATAAAAAGATACAAATTTTTCTATAGATAGGTGATTAGCTGATGTAATAAGTGCTGCATTGACCATGTGTTTTGAGTGCAGCAGCACAGTGCTTAACTATGAATTAGGTTAGGAAATCGCTCCTTTAAGAGTGAACAACACGGTAAGGGGCTCACGTGTTTTTGGCCCTAATATTTTAGGACTATTTTGGGTAAGGTTCATAGGTGTTAGAATAATTTGTGATTTATTTTGTTGAGGAAAGTTGTTTACATATATGTATACCTAGTTGGTTTGGGAAACCCTATAGTAGTTCTTAAATCGAATTAAGACGATATTAGTTCAGGTTTGATAAGCTGTAGTGATGTACTTTGCTAAACACCTAGTTGAGTTGAAGACAACAGTTTGAGGACCCCTCTATATAGAGGAAGAAGACATTAAAGAAATTCAGCTTTGCCAGATAAAGGTTACTTTCTCTGACATGTAAAACGTGTCTGTGTGTCCTAGGCAAAGTGTCTCCCTTATTGTTGTGGTTCGTAAATTTTATAGACCGTTTGAGCGTTTTTGTGGTGAAGTATGTGATAAGAGACTTCCTTAGATTTAACGACATTGCCATAGAGTAATCTATGGTGGTGTTGGCGATGAGTTGCTGTAGGTTGTCTTCACTAGGGTAATTGAGTTGTTAGTGCTGGCCTATGTTGATGTTACTCTCTGTTTGACAGTTTGAGCGTTTATCTCTTAGGCTTTTTGCTTAGGCATGGGTGGCTTGGGTCTAATTTATTCTAACATGTAAATTTTAGGCCTCTTGATCTGTGACATCTAACAGTTGCTGGTGCTGCCCCTTCCACATATATCTACTGCCCCTGGACAAGCTTTATTCTTTTGTTGCTAAATGCTTTCAGGCAGATAACAAAAATAGGAAACCTGCTTTCCTCCGATCCTGATCTGTCACTATCCTCAGGTGGAAAGGCTGCTAGCCTGCTACATATATTCTGTAGGTATTCCATGCTTATTTTTGTGTCATTTTAAGGGAGTGTTTAGTTAGGAGGAAAACAATTTCTTGTAGTGGTTTTCTCATTTTCCTTTGAGAGGTTTATAATGGGTGGAAAATAGTTTTGCCAAGGATGGAAAATAGGTCTTTGGAGGATGGAAAAGATTGTCCATCCTAAAGGGAAGAATACTGCATTTTTTATTTTCCTCCCTACTCCCTACTCCCATCCTCTTTCTCTTCTTTCACCTATTCTCTATTTTTATTTTTCTACTCAACGCTTTCTGTAAGTAACTACACAAAGGAAACTAACTTACAATTTTGTTTTCCCTTGGAAAATAATTTCCGTCCGACCAAACAAAGCTAACTCTCTCTCTCTCTCTCTTTCTGATGTGGCAAATAATTGTACCATTCAGACTTCTTTGGAGGTGAGGGCTGCTGACTTGGTGCTTAAGTTGTGTCCATGAGTAATATGGATTTGGCATGGATATTTTGTTTGATCAAGATTTAGTGTCTGAGACTTCTGAGAGGCCATTGCTGCCTGTTCCTGCCTGGGTGTTAATGTTTGGGTTGTTTGATAAGTGAGATAACCAATAGGATCTGCTCCAATTTGCTGACTTTTCCTTTTCCTTACTACTCAAATTCTATCTGTCATTTCCAGTCTGTTGTTATGTTAAGTTTTGATCCCCCCCGCCCCCCCTAAATCATGCCAGATAAAGGGCAGAGCTATAGTTAAGATAGGTAGCACATCAAGTCTTTTGAAGGGATCTGCAGATAGTTAAATAGCTCATGTTGGAGGTCTTATATAGACTCTTTGTCCACTTTGTTTGGAAAGTTGACGAGAATATTTCTACATTAAAGTGCTTGTTCATGAACTCCAAGTTTGGAGTTTAGACTTTCTTTGATGCATCTCAAGTTTGCCTTATTTATTTAAACAATGGTTTTTGCCAGTCAGAACTTGATTCTCCAGAATCTACCCTTTTTTCTTTTGTAGGAAGAGTGAAAGGACCATGTGATGTTAGCAGTTTCACCATCAACTTCTTTGGTTCCAAGTTCCAATTAATAGGGACCGTAATATCTGAATTGATGGTACGAATATAGGATTTCTGAGATAACTGAAACTGGATTAATGAAGAAGACTGCACAATTGGATTGTTCTTATTTCTTCATTTTTTCACAAAACATTCTCTAGGTACATTTAGAATATTGTTATTTATGCCAAAGTTAACAGCTAGGACTAGGAGTAGTTTTTCCTCAAGTATGATCGTGCAAGAAGAACCGTGAGGGCATGCTTATGGGGCTTTGGGCTTAAATATTGGAAAAAATTAGGTTTTTCCCCTCCTTCCTATCCCTCCCGTTTACTTTTGGCCCTGGAACAGTGATTTGCAGTTCCTTTCTATTAGTTGGCAACTGATATTGTCTGGTAAATTGCTGAACTTTTAACAATGTAAGACCCATTGTGGTACGAGAAGTTGCTGTATATTGGGTGTGTTTAGAGCTTTCCTGTTGGTCGATGGGCAGCAACGTTCATTATCAGTTTTGGAGTACAGTGTAAGGTTCTGCTTATGATTTGCGACCATCCCTTGCCTAATAGGCAATACTAATGTTCTCGAGTTGCTTATATCCTTAGGCATTCTTCTTGTCCTTGACATTGCAGTTTTTAAGCAATATATCTGCCTGACATTTAGCTCAGTTTAATCTTTGTTTCTTCAGTTTTGAGGATTCTCTTTTCGCCTTCTGAAATTTTCCTTACTTTCGTCTACCCTCTTAACAGTAAGAAATTTCTTTATTGAAAATCTTGCCATTATAAGTTTATAACCATTGATGATAGAGAAGGACATAAATACCCTTCAATAGTACTCCTTCAATCCCTTATTCTTTTTTAGCAATAGGATTTGACACATTAAGTCTAGAATGAAAGGTGGGCCATAATAGGTGATTGTCGAAATATTGAAAATTGGATAGTGGGGCATCTGACATCCTTCACAGAGGGAGAGAGAAAATAAGATCACTTGAGATATGTGCCTATAAAGGTGTTTCTTTATCATATTTTGTATGATGATGGTGTTTTTATAACCCAAAAATTTTTGCAAAAGCAATTTGGGACGTTCATATTTTGGCAGTGAAGAAGTGTGTAAAATATTTAGGGACAAAGTGATTATTGAATTTTTTTGACCTTGTGGTTTAATTCTTTATGCTTGCAGGGTCATTCTGCTGGTCTTTTCAATTTAGGAAATACATGTTACATGAATTCCACAATTCAATGCTTGCATTCAGTTCCTGAGCTGAAGTCTGCGCTATTGGAGTGAGTTTTTCCTTCATTTTGCACTAGCTTTTATCAGAACCTCAGATTTTTGGCTTTACTTTGTCTAATTATTCTTTACGTCTCCCATAATTTTGCTTCTGATTATTGAGCAGGTATTCACAGTCTGGTCGGAACAATGAGTTGGATCAGACTTCTCATCTATTGACTGTCGCAACCAAAGATTTATTTAGTGACCTCGATAAAAATGTCAAGCCGGTGGCACCGATGCAGTTCTGGATGGTGTGTGTATCACTTTATAGCATTGGATTAATCTAATAACATTATTTGGTCCTGTGAATTTTCTGAGAGATAAATTCTAGATACTTATTTTAAGTGATATTGAGGATCTGACCTTTTCCAGTCCCTTGATGTACGAGCTGTGGGTTGTTGATAAGTTGTTACTGGAGTCTTTTGTTACTCGCATCATATCAAATATTGGTGTAATGGAATTTTTCATCTGATCTCTGTCCAAATAAAGGACTATGATGTGTTAATATCTGCTTCTACAACCCACATTTGCAATAAAATATCGTACTTATGTGCTTTTTTAGTTTAGGTAAAGTAGAATATGTAGGGTAATTATATATGTTGTTCCCCTATGATGAACTACATCCTGTATTTTGTGCTCATGCGCTTGTGACATTGCAGTACTCATTTGATAATCTGATTCGTGCAGGTATTGCGTAAAAAGTTCCCTCAGTTTGGTCAGCTACAAAATGGATCTTTTATGCAACAGGTTCAATCTTAGCTGTCCATCTCATGGCATTTTCTTATTACTTTAAACCCATTTGACATGCTACAATTGATGAAATCATAGGATGCTGAGGAATGCTGGACACAGCTTCTGTACACCCTCTCTCAGTCTCTTAGATCAGCCAGTACTAGGTAACTTGTTTCTTGTCAAAAAATATCTGCTGCGCTTATTCCTTTTGATATGCTTTCTCTGCATTCCTGGTGCCAGTGTCTTGATCTAATGTTCTCTTTTTTGTTGGACTGTTGTGGGTGGTTGCTTGTTCATTGAATATGCAATACCTATGTAAACTCTCCACTGTTTTCTGTTGAATAAAGGACTTTCATACAATGGTTGTGGTGGTTGGTTTAACACATAATATGTTTATTTTCATGGAATCTGTGTTATATTAAATCTTCTGATGATCATGTCACATATATGCCAGAAATTTCTGACCCTTTTATTTTGCTGAACTATCTTCGGTATTGGCTGTTCAATGCAAACATTTTCTCCTTAGGGTTTCTATGGTATAATGAATGATGTCCCACTTTCTGAAAGAATGAATTTTTAAATATAAGAAAGGAATGAGATACTTCGCTTAGTTTGTCCTCTTTTTATGTATTAGATGAATTATACTTTTACCAACTGTATGAGTTTCTCTGATTTGTCTGGCTCAATATTTCAATTTTGATGATTATAAAATTGCTAACTTAACCCATAACTTATCACCTTTCATTCTATTCATGTTTATGCTCTCGATTTGATGTGTAGTGAAAATATTAGTGCTGTGAAGCGCCTTTTCGGGATTGAACTAGCTAGCAGGTAAATTTTTGTTATTTATTTGTCGCTCTTTTTTTTTTTTTTTTTTAATTATGTATGCTTGTGGGTGTCTACCTCCTTGTCTTCTGAAAAGGAATCTACTCCATACTTGTGTTTGCACTCTGCTGTCTTCACTTTTTTTTTTTTTTTGTGTGTTGGCTACTGCTGTATTTAATGGTTTGTTTATATCCAAGAGTTGAAGAGGGGTAACCATCAATTTTGTCATTTGAATGACTTAAAGATGGGGATTTCACAAAGTCATACTGTTGACGTGGTTATTATTTTATTTTTTGGGTAAGGAGAGCCTTGACAAGTTGGGGACTTGGGAGGGGAGTAAAGGGGATCCCAACTTGCCAAGGGGGAGAATTGATCCCAATATCTCTTGGAACTGGGTGAGATGCTCTAACCACTAAGCTATCCCTCACTCTTGTTGACATGGTTAGAGGAGTATGCAATGCGGTCCACTACAAGACTACTTAGGTAGAAATTTTCATAAGGAGGAGGTGTTGGATAGGCTGGCTTATTGAAATTTGAATTGAATTAAGGGATCTTTTTGCTGATTAATCTAAGCCAATGAATTACAGTGGTCTGTGTTTTACACTCCATGAGAATGCTAGCCTGCTGGGGTGGCTGCTTTAAGATGGAACTGCTATTACTGGCTTGGGGTTAAAGTGATATTCATCTGCTTATAGATCCATGGTGGAGGATTGCAGGAGTACCAAGTTTTATCTTTTATGTGGTAAGAATTAGGGTCAGAGCTGGAGATATGGTGAGTATTCAGATGATAACAGGTTGCTGCTAGTGCTCATCTGGGATATTACATAGCGTTAGTCCAAAGGACGTTCCATTGGTTTGCAGCAATTAGTTTCTCGAAGTTGAAGTTGGGCTAGAGGCGATTGTAGGAAGATGCTCAATAGATACTTATCGGGACCCTTGGGGGTGCACACTGCTGACATGGCAAATTTGACATTTAGGCCTGTCTAAATAGGTGTCTGCTTCAGATCCAGTGGTGTCTCCTTGTGAATAATTTTAGTCAAGACGACATTGGAGTTAAACACGCTATAACACTTGTGTAATTCATGGCTAAGAAATGAAAGGATCGGAATCATTGAGTGTAGGAGAATGCTTTAGGTCATGTTCCACAAAATAGCTTAAGGTGTTATGTTTGGTTTATATAAGCGTTGAACTAGATGTTATTTTTTTCCGTTAGTCATTACAAAAGACTAAAAAAGGAGCTAGGTCGAAGAAGAGGAACTTAGCCGAGGTAACATTTTAATGAAGGTATTAAGGTGGAGGTCGGCATTTTACTCACCTATGAGGCCTATTGAAGTATTGATTTTCAAAGTACTTGACTGTCTTTGCTTGATGGCTTGGAGAACTTGGGGTCTCAGGCTCAACACCCAAGCGTACGAGAGGCTTGTTTGTACTACTGGATGAGCATCTTTAAAATTAACCATAATCCATCCAATAATCATAATTTCTTGGTAATAGATTAATTGAGATTATCATGGTCAAGCTCTTGAGATCAAGAACGTTAGGATTTGGTAAATTAGGAAAAGACCCAAATCTAAGTCAAAAATCTTTAAGAAATTATAATATATTTTGGAATAGTGTTAGGCTGTAAAAGGTATACATTTTAGGAATAGATATTGGATAGGTATTGAGTTGTTCAATAGTTTAGATAACTTGTCCTGATGATGTAAATAAATTCCTTTTCAATAGTACAACTTTTTTGTTTGCTGGAAAAATTAATTATGTTTGTTGAGAAATCATCTGCTAGTGCAACTAAATAGAAGTAGCTTCTAGGCTTAGCTTGTTGTGGGTTCTATATTGCTCGTGTTGCAGGCAAGGACACGAGTTATGTGGTCTAGCATTGATACATAAATTATGGTTTGCTTTTGTTTTTTTTTTGTTTTTGATTAGAAAAGATAATTGATTCGAAGACCAACCCATGTAGTCTAGCAAGGCACACCAGTTTAGAGGCTGGGTACAAGGCTAAACAGCCCGGAAGTAAATGCTCAACATATTGTTGGGATGAGGATTTGAACCCTGGACAATGCCCTGGAATTCAGGGTTGGTACTTCACTGATGTACCACCTCTCCCTCTTATGATTTGCTTCTGTAACGGATTTTGGTTTTGCCGTTCCGCGAAATTCTGTTAAGGAACGCCATAATAAAAATCTCGTACTTCTCGCCGCGTTGTCCGTTCCATAACGCAAACTCTCTGTTTTAGAACGCTTTTATCCCCGTTACATCTGTTCTTTCAAACATTGGCCAAAATATTTTATGATTTAACTATATAGCTGATGAAACATGATATTCTGATAGATTTGATTACTTTATGTTGTAATAGTGCTTAATAAACTAAAAGAATGCAAATAGGGTTAGAACATATTAATGTGAATTGTATAAAAAATTCACCCTGTGTTGTCCACGAAACGTTCTATTTCCCTGTCAAAAGCCGTTCCCGCGACAACGCGACCGTTTCCGCAAACATGACCGCGTTTTTTTTCCCTAGTGGCAACAAAGCACGTTTCCTTGTAGCTAATGCAATAATCTGGTCTATTTTCTGCCTCAGTTTTACCATGTAGTTTATCCATTTTTAACACCCTTTCTTTGTCATGTCCTCTCTCTCTCTCTCTCTCTCTCTCTCTCTCTCTCTCTCTCTCTCTCTCTCTTTTTCTTATTTTCTTAACTGCGTATTCAGTTGCTGCAATGATGGATAAGTTTCACAGGCAATATGTTTTAAGTCTCATACCACTTTGTGCTAAGCCTGTCTGGAACGTATTAGTGAAGATAGCAAGCAGCAGTTGTAT
Source organism: Beta vulgaris subsp. vulgaris (assembly GCF_026745355.1). NCBI lineage: Eukaryota > Viridiplantae > Streptophyta > Magnoliopsida > Caryophyllales > Amaranthaceae > Beta > Beta vulgaris. The sequence continues at coordinate 26,993,416 of NC_079203.1, forward strand.
ATACTCGCATGCTAGATTTTATAGATGAAATTGAGCTATTTGCTAGCTAGTTCTCCTTCTTGAGATACAGATTTCATTGGCTATTACTTTCTTATTCGTAGGTTCCACTAGATGTTTGGACTCGTCATTTTGTCCTGTCATACCCGTATTGAGTTTTGACACAACTCAGCCTGGGTGTGGAGGTTCAATACAACTAATTGAGGCAGCTCTGCTGGTAATTCTGACACGAACATAATCCATGGCAGAGTGCAAGAAGATGATTGAGAAATTATTGATTTAGGGTGCATAACGATGTATCTGCAGCACTGGGGTTTTTCCGTTTTTCTTATTCGTTTCTCCAGGCACCTTCCCTAGCATTTGCTCTGGTTATCTGGTCGCCTGCTGCATTTCCTTTTTTCTCTTTCTTGGGCTGTCGTTTCTTTTCTTTGACCCTTCTGCTTTGTCTTTCCATCCGATTATTATAGGTGGGGTAGTAGTCATGTGGACATGCAAGTTTAGTAACTTTGGCTTTTTTATTGTTTTGCGTTTCCATGTGCAAACTTTTCCTCTATTCTATGTTACTAGTTGCTAATATTTTTTCTTATGCCCTCTTCATTTTTTTTCTTACAAGTTACTCCTTCCCTTCTCTTAGTTGCAACATTTTGACTTTCATGCTTGTCGAAGCACAAGTGACCATCAATATTCATAAAAAAGTTGATAAATTGAAAATATAAGTTGATATGATTCCAAAATTCAATTTCTGGTCAAATTAGGTTTTATATGTTAGTCAAAGCTTTCTGGTCAAAGTATATGAATAGTATAAAATTTACATCATACAAAAAAAATAAAAAGTGTCACTAGCTCCTGTTCCCATACAAATTCCGAATGATGAATTGAGCAAGCAGATTTTTCTATTAAAATATTGTCGAACCCTAAGTCCAAATATTAAATTTGGACCTCTCTTGAACTTATCCGCATGTCTTTGAATTTAGAAATTTCTGTGTTTGACTCTCGAATCCATAACCAAGCCAAATAACTACATCAGTTTCATTTGGGTCTCGAGTATACTGGAAGTTATGATGATTATACTTGCTGTAGCATAGATCATAAGAGTATCTTCTATGATGTACTTTCTCTTGTGCAAATTGATGACGCAGTAGTTTGTGCCTGTGTGGGTCTTCCTAATGCTATGTGGTGAACACTTTTTATTGTATGTGAAGTTGTTTGCGTTATTGTGCTTTCTTTAACATGGTCTTGCTGACTATGTTTCTTTTATAATGATGTAATAGGGTGTACTGTCAAGAAAGTGGTGAAGAAAGTACGGAGATGGAATCGACCTTTGCTCTAAAATGTCACATATCTCACGAAGTGAACCATTTGCATGAGGGGTTAAAACATGTAAGCTCAAAGTCTTTTTTATTGTCTTTTTCACTCTCAATTCTCTCCACTTTTTCCCACCCTGGTTATGAATATTAATTGCCGTTTTGTCATCTAAAGTTATGTCTTTAGCGGTCTGTATTTTTTGGCTCTTTACTTTCCTTGGACTACTGGCGAGATGCTGACTTAGGCTATGTTTAGTGAACTTGAATGTTCTTGTGGAAGTTGGTTGTTTCACTAGCTAGCAATTTTAGACTTTTAGTCGCTGCTGTTGGTGGTTGGTTATTAATTATCATCTCTTAGTGACCCCTGTAATAGATTGGCCCTTTGCTATGAATTAACATAGCTTGGACAGATTATAATAATAAAATAGAGAGATTAAGGAAGAAGATGAACTTTGATTGATAGTAATAGTAAAAACAGCAAAAGTAACCAATATTCAAGCTTTGGAGAGGCTTGATTCTCTCCCAATTGAACTACAAGAGCTCACCCAATTATTCCTTAACAATTTTCAACGTACCTTTCTCTCTCTAATTAACCCTATATGTAGAGTAATTTCCTTCGCCTAACTACCTAGCTTATTCTCCAAGCTACTCATTAAGATAAAACCTAAATTACCGTTCCCTAAAATATCAGTTCATAGCACCCTTCAAATAGATTGGCCTTTTTCATGGATTCTGTGAAGTATCAACACGAGCATGGGTACAAAATCCAGAGAGAGAGAGAGAGAGAGAGAGAGAGAGGAGAGAGAGAAGGAGGGGGGGGAGAGGGGGGGGGGGGGGAAGTTGGGGGGGGGGGGGGGAAAGTTGGGGGGGGGGGATATAATTCTGTTATGTTGCTTGCTGAGAAAGTTGTATTAGTCTATAAATATAGCAAAAGAGAGAATGAGGTAGGAAAAAAATGTAATTCTGTTATGTTGCTTGCTGAGAAAGTTGTATTAGTCTATAAATAATAGCACTTGGGCCTGGCAATTAAACTAGAGTTATATATATTTGTACACGTATATGTATGAACGTGTGTATTCAATAATTGTCATGTTCCATACCCATGTTCAGATTTAGGATATTGTCTAGAAATTTGAGTTTCTGCTGAATCAGGCACGTACTACACCCAAACCTTCTATGCAGTCCAGGTAACATAGGTAAATATTCAGAATATCTAGTTGTTAAGGTAGCTGTTGTACAAATGAATGTAGAAAATTTTATTTACTAATATTATTGAATTGGATGAAGGATTTTGGGGATGAAATTTGTCTTTTAAGTAACCATGAATCACTTTCATTAGCTTTTTGTAAACTCTAATTAAAATACTAGTCTTCATATCCTCATAAAATACTAATCTGTACCTCACCAATCATCTGAAATTGTGGTAACTAGCCGTTTTACCAAGTCAAAATACCTTTTGCAGGGAAAAATTGTGTAGGGCATCTAGCCAACCAATCAGATAACTAGTATCTACAATGAAATCCGCAAGACATTGCACGAGGTTGCTGTATTTGGCAGCCTTATTAAACGTTGATTGTCATGCCATTTAAGATGTCATCTAGCCTAATAATATCCGCCAAGGAAAAAATGTGGAAACGGTAGCGGTTGCGATGTCTCTTTTGGAACAAAATAATGGATTCGAGCATGACTAACGGGGCGTGAATGTTTTTTCAAAAAGTTCACATTTACTGATTTATATACCTCAAATTGCCGTTCCTAGTTTAAGAAGAATTTTCTTTGGTATAAAGTAAACCAAATCTTTCGTATGACTGGGTTATGTCTTCGGTGAATGAATACTTTATATATACATGAATGCCTCATCCTATTATTAATATGAATAGAGAACTTGATATGGATTACCCAACTTGAAAGCCCACATCACATCTTCTATCTTCTTTGGTGTGTGTTGCATCGATGTTGCTTTTAAGTTGCAATGCACGTTATCCCTATTTCTTTTTCTTTGTCCAACAAGGAGCACACATAATGAGAATCAAGAATGTTTCAACATGGCAAGTCATCGTTACGCAACGGATGATGTGACAAGGACGACGTGATTGACATATACTAATTCTACTTGTACATGTATGCTAGAATCCATCTTAAGAAATTTTCTATGTAAACTACTGCATTGTCAACTATACTTTTGCTGCATCCGTTCTCATATGCAAGACCAGATCTTTTTGTACACTTCGAGAACCATCAGAATCCTTCTGTAAGGAATCCAAGCCGTATGCTGTTATCATGAGTACAAATAACTTGAATCTTAGTCCCTTGATTGAGTAGACATTCCTGGTTGTCATCCTTGCAGGGTTTAAAATCTGAACTTGAGAAGAACTCGCCTACATTGGGGCGAAGTGCACTATACTTAAAAGAGTCACGTATCAGCGGTTTACCAAGGTAACTTGCTTATATTCCTAACCATATTTTAAAATGGAAAACTGTCTGCCAAATAGCGTGTTTCAAATGTGCTTCACTATACATGAAATACTGGAATGATATATACAACTCCTGAATTACTGACTCCTTCATTTGGAGGTCCTTTTTATGATCCTTGATTTTAGAGGGCAGAGGCACATAGTTTGTGGAGTTGCAGCATTTGGTTTACATATATACGAATATGATGATCTGTTCTGTTTCTTTTTTTTGGGTGCAGGTACTTGACTATTCAGTTTGTTCGTTTTTTCTGGAAGAGAGAGTCAAATCAAAAGGCAAAAATCTTACGGGTAAGTCTTACCCTCTCTGTACTTTTTTGCAGTTGTGAATGTTATGTTGGAGTTTAGAGGCTTGATACTGTGATGGTTCCTCCGAGTTTGGATAAACTGCATCCTCACTCTCGTATTATGATATCCAGAAAGTAGATTATCCTTTGGAATTGGATATCTTTGATTTGTGCTCAGATGAACTCAAAAAGAAGCTAGAAGCTCCTCGTCAAGTATGTATACGTTTCTGCTTTTTGAATCCTTGATTTTCATGTTTCACGAACTTTTGAAATTCACCATTATCCTGCTATCAGATTCTAAGAGATGAAGAGGGTAAAAAGCTTGGTCTCAAACCTAGTGAAAAGAATTCTGGTTCTAAAGAAAATGACGTCAAGATGCTTGATGCTGAGGTATTTACTTTCTAGCTGAATGTTTTGTCAATGAATATAGAAAATTTTCTTTTCAAATTCGAAGGTTTTTTCTGGTCTAATTTTAGCTTTTTGGCTGTATCTGCTAATAGGTGTCTTCAAATGGGAGTGGAGAATCATCTACAGGAACTTCTATAGAAGGTATGATGTATCTCTAACAATTAGAATGATGAATTTCATCATTTAATTTAATTCCTGTATTTGTAAGAAAATCTCAAGCCTTCAAATAGTCTGATCTTTAAGAAAAGGTATTGGAAGGGGCTTCTTATTAGGAACAAATTGTCGGTATATTCTCGTGAACACTTTGTGATGAACGGTTTGTTATAAAACAATAGGAATGCACTTCCCAAAAGCTAGCTCAAGAGGAGGAGAGCCCATTGTCCTATATAAACCACACACCAACCTCCCATACGGTCGATGTGGGATTCTTCCCCTGGGATCAGTCCATAACATTCGTCCCCCCATAAGGACCAACGTCCTCGTTGGTCACGGCCACGTTGGTCACAGGCCACCACTCTGAGGTTTGGCTCTGATACCATTTGTGATGAACTGACATCACTAGGACAGATTAGATAAGAAGATTAAGAAATAAAATGGACTTGATTGATAGTTTTCTTGAAAAAACAGTAAAATAAGATGATAATTACAGGCTTTCGAAAGGCTTGTTCTCTCCCATTGAACTCTTAAAAGTTCACCCAAAGCACTACTCAATATTCAACATGTTTTTCCCTTTCTCATTTCCCCTATATATAGAGTATTCCCCTTAATAACCTATCTATCTTATTACCCAAGCTACTAATCAAGATAATACCTAAATTACCCTCCCCCTAAGATCAGTTCATTACATTACCGGCCCCCCAAACTTCCACCTTGTCCTCAAGGTGGATAGAAATTTGCACTTGACTCTCGGCTTTGGCAGCAGTATTTGTAACCATCTTTAGAACATTGTTTGCGTTGTCGTTTGAGCTTTTCTGTGTCGAATGTTGATTTCATCAACTTAAGTGACTTTTCCATGGCCAAAAATTCCAGCAACTTAGAAGGAAAAAGTGTCCGATTATGGGTGCAGTGGGTAAAAATTGAATAGGAAAGAAGAGTGTGGGACTGGCGGGGAACCAAAAGGACTATCGGTCGGAAAGCTTTGATAAAATTAGTAGAAGTTTTAGTGGGTAAAATAGTGAGTTGAAGGGTTCAGAGATGGAAATTGAAGAATAGTGTGGAGTAATTACAAAAAGAGTTGGCCTGGTTGGTTAATTAAGGGGTGAGAAAAATAAGTTTTTGAAATTGAGTGGAGTGGCTTCTTAAAACATGGGCTGATGAAATGGGCTGATGATGTAAAATAAATGTAGATAAGGGGCCCAATTCATTGAAAATGGATGAGTGGGTCAGGTTCTCCTCATAAAATAAGCTAAATAAGTGAATGTCATCACTCCATTCGGTGAAACACATATCTTGCATGCCCTCTATTCTGAAAGGCAGTTGATGAAAAATTGGGTGGGCCCTAAAATTCTGACCTCAGCACTTATGTCACCATTTTGGCCTTTTACTAGATTGTCCTTAATAATATCTTCTGAAATCTGCACACTTTGCTGTTCACCACCACCACAGCTTCACGTTCAATAGTAGCTTGACCACCAGGGACCGTACCGCTCTGATATAATTTGTTATAGAACAATAGGAATGCACTTTCCAAAAGCTAGCTCAAGAGGAGGAGAGTCCATTGTCCTATATAAACTACACACCAACCTCCCATACGGTCGATGTGGGATCCTGCCCCTGGGATCAATCCATACACACTTGTCAGCTTAAATTCTAGAATGAACTTGATGAAGTGTACAAATCTCAGAACAATTCTTAATCTTGTGGTTCAGAAGTCATGATTGGGGTTGATGTTGGTTAAGAGACAAGTTTAAAGATTTGAAGTAGTATAGGAGATTGTACATTTGGCTGTTGATGAATTAAGAACAGTAACATGCTTCTGTGGTGGAGCTCCTGTGCCAGCTCAAATGATAGTTTCCTTGTGACGTCTACTCTGGCATGTAGGGACTATATCTTTGTGGTTTATCTAGTGTGGCTATCCCACTAGCAATTTTATGGGAAAAATTAAGCCATGGCAAGAATGGAGAAAACTGGGAAGGAAAACAAGCAGGTGTAGATCCAAAATACAACTTCAGTTCTTCGTTGGGCTTTTTTACTGCCCATTTGACTTGCAATAGGAACTTAAAAAAGTTCATGATAAAATTCCGAGAACTTTGAAATTGATGTCACTTAAACACCATTGTCTTCCTCCACCTAACCCCCCCCACCCCCCCCCCCCCCCCCCCCCCCAACCTCCACCCCAATTTTTAGGATGAATGGAGTGAACCAAAGATTTTCAGCACTACTTTACTGCCTCCACTGGCAAACTCTTTTTTAGTTGCCTGCCTGAAATTGCTAGGCTGTATCTTGACGTATGGAGACCTGCTTTATATGTGCAGTGACAAGTCTGACAACATGATTAGACAGGTTATTGTATAGCTGGCTAAGCACTGTCAACTAATTGAAGATTAAGACTTGTACAGCTCATAGTGGATCAGAAAGTTTGTCAAGTTAAAGCAAATGGACATAATGTTTTGATTGTCCAAACTATAAAGATTAACACTACTTGAGAGGCCTGGAGGGAATAATTCTAACTATTGTTAATTTTTTTAGATGGATGTTGCACCTGCTTCTCTTAGAGTAATTCAAATAAATAAGTCCTTGTAAATGTTCTGACAAAGCATTGGTGATCGCTGATCACTGGTAGAAAGAATGTCCAGGCCACTGTTGCAATGTTTTCTTCCAGAGTAGTAGTGGGCACTGATGACAACTGATGAGATATTGTGTTGCTTAATCTGGAGATTGTTGTAATAAGTGAATGACTATCAAAAGAAAAGTCCATTTGATGATAATGTACCAAGCAGTTTAGATGTTGGCTTTCGCCTCCCGTTTTATTTCTTCTTATTAGAGTCTTTCTACTGAAGGGTATTAGATTAGTTGATTGAGAAATTGTCTCAGCTTACCCAAATTCTGCTTTATTGCTGCTGTATACTGAGCCATGCTTACTGTAGGGTAATCTCCTCTCGTGCAGCCAATTTTGCCATATCATAAAAAGTTATTTATTATCTTTGTGTCTCAAGGAGTTATATTTATGACTACATTGCCTCAAAGTTCATATTAGACCTTGCTTAATGTGATTTTCATGCGTCTGTCATTGCAGCTGCTTCATCTGAAAAGGAGATGCATTTGACTGGAGTCTATGATTTAGTTGCCGTATTAACCCACAAGGGTAGAAGTGCTGATTCAGGGCATTATGTTGCTTGGGTGAAGCAAGATGATGGTTAGTGGTTAAAGCAACTTACATTTGAGCTGTCAACATCAAAATTAGATTCGCTGAGCACTAAGAGATTTTGTCTGCTGCAGGAAAGTGGATTGAGTATGATGATGACAATCCAATCCCTCAACGAGGAGAAGATATTGTGAAACTCTCTGGAGGAGGTAAGCTCACCTCCCCTGCTGTCCCCCATCCAAGGGGAAAAAGAGAAACTAATTATCTGACTGATTTCAAATGAGATTCTTTATTTATATTTTGTTTGATTGCCCTTCTCAAATCATGAAAAATATCTACATGCTAACTTACATGATCTAGTTCCTAGAGCATCTTTTTTATCTATTTCCTCCGTTTCTTAATAGAGGCATCATATTTACTTTTTACACTATTTGGATATCAACTTTGACAATCCTTAATTACTTATCTATAAAGATAAATGTAATAATTTTAGTTATTGATGGGTTAATCTCAAAGTATATTTTCAAAATAGTATTTTTTTATAATTTTTAATAATATATAATTGAAGATAGGTGGTCACAGATGTGCATTGGCAAGTGTAACATCAATATGATACATCTGTTAAGAAATAGAGGAAGTATGTATTTATTGGATAGAAGGTAGCTTACATATAAGAGTGTGGGTCTACCAAGTAGTACTTGGTATAGTGGTTTGGTTTGTATCTCACAACCTTAAGGTTGTGGGATCAAACCCCACTAGGCACTTTGGGGGTGGGGATTTCTCCTTATCATTCCCCCCTACTCCCAAGGGGCCTTGCGTGCAAAGTGCGACTGGGTTGTGTGCAAGGTTCCGGTACAGTTAGGACGCCTCTCCCTACCTTTTTTTTAAAAATATATATATATATATGTATATATATGAGTGTGGGTCTACAATTTAGATATCTAAAAACTGATGTACGTTTACTCTTCTAACTCTTAAACCCAAACCAGGGTTAAAAAATAATGGCGATAACAGATATAAAGGAGACCTGAAAGGATATATAGGTCATAATACATGGCACTTAGATATCGAGAAATTTGGACAGAATTTTCTTATATATATAGTTTAGAAGATGCCAATCTTGGTTTAGTATATGCTGGAGAGGGTTAAACAAAATACAAAACCCCAAGTTTTTTACAAGATAACTTGCTTAAGCTAGAAGATTACCCACCCTGTCATACAACTGCTCTTGAAAGTAAGCCTGACTCCTGGTAACTAGGCAAGGAGCTTCCTGAAATGAGACATGATATCTGTTGGTGAGTTATGCAAAGTGGTTCTTGAAGAAATTCATCCACCACCAGCTCGGAGTCTGAAGTTATGATGACACTTCGCCATTCAGTATACTTGATATTCTATGATAGGGCTTTTCTTTATAGTAGTAAATCAGCATATTTTCCTTCATCAAATTTTCATATAGGTACTCTGGACCCCTGTTAATTTTGCAAATGATATTTACCAGCCGATATTTCTTTATGTCGCCATTGTCAATAAGAACATCTAAGTCAACATGATACTCTGTGTTTCAGGTGATTGGCATATGGCATACATCTGCATGTACAAGGCCAGAGTCACCCCAATGTAATCTAGTTTCACGAGTTCTCGTGTGACGTATAAATGTTACGCTATTCACTTTTATGGATGTGAATTTGTAGACTTCCAAACAATTTTTTCCTATGTTTTACTCCATTTATGTTATGCTAGGCGTTTCAGTTTCAACGCTCTAAGCTTGCTTTATCTGTGAGGAAAGCCATCATCTTTTTTATCTACATGTTCATTTTTTTGTCTAATTTGCTGTTTCGTGGTATCTCCTTTTCCTTTGCGTTGTCAATATAAATGGTTTCATTTATTTGAAGTTTGTAACTAGTTTTGATGACAAATTGGGTGGAAATAGTTAAATACACTCAAGATGTATCCGTCTCATTTATTTTTATAAGAATTCTACATGATTTTGATTTACCAGTGAATGAATAGCACTATCAATCTGGACAGCAACCTTGTTTAAGAATATTGATTAGACTGTGTTGTGTTAGTAACACATAACATGTTTTACTTCCTGGTTCTTTCTTCTTTATGAGAAATAGTTTCTCATGCTCTATATACAGATTTAAATAGGAACTCAGCAAGTTTCCTGCTTCAAAACATGTGGACTTTGGACCATACTACCATGTACAAGGATGAGATATTTGCTGAGTTAATGGAACTTGTTTTTATTGTATTTTTAAAACCTGCAACGAATAGTGGTTGATGACATATGTAAAATAAACTTGAAAATAATCATTAAAAGGACATAATGACCATAAAAAAGGTACTTGCTGAATTTTGTGCAACCTCAGGTGAAATAAACATTGATAAATCTAAAGTGTGTGTAGTCCAAAACACCCCCGCAAAGTTTAAGCGATAACTTCGAAAACAACTTGGGGTCAAATGTTCTCTCTTGGGACATATTCCCTCTATTTCTTTTTAATTGTTATACTTGCACTTTTCATGCATGCTAATGCATAACTTTGACGGCATATACCTTTAATTTTGTATTTGTAAAATTATAGAAAGTACATATCAATAAAATACATGTTAAGACGAATCTAACAATATTCTACATGATTATATTTTACCTACGTATAAATCACAAACGATGGCCAAAGTGAAATTTATGAATAGTGTAAAATATCAAAGTGTGACTATTAAAAAGAAATGGAGGTAGTACTTGGGTTGCCTTATGGGACCTCAACGACTGCAATACCTCACCAATTTCCTTGTTGAGAACATAACCTCAAAAATCTCTTCTTGGAAATTTAGCACTGTTGAAAACAGAATGTAGATAAGTGAATAATCAATCTTAACTATGCAATTGTACCATACACTGTAGTATATTCATAACTTCATACGCAACATCGGTGTATAAATCACCGCACTTGTATCAGTAAGAATGTGGCAATCAATCTACTCTCATTTTTGCATCTACTTCTCTTACTCTTCTTCCCTTAATCTCTAACACTGAGAACAAAATGTAGATAAGTGAATAATTAATCTTTACTATGCAATTGTACCGTACACTGTAGTATATTCATAACTTCATACGCAACCTCGGTGTATAAATCACCGCACTTGTATCAGTAAGAAAGTGGCAATCAATCTACTCTCATTTTTGCATCTACTTCTCTTACTCTTCTTCCCTTAATCTCTAACACGTTATCAGCACGAACAACTCTAAGGTATAGATTTTTTTTACTACTTCACAGAAATTACTACAAACTATTTTTTTTGTGAGAAGTATGCTCAATAGTCGCCGAGAACTCAGATCTTCTATATCAGAAACTCATAAAAATTTTTTTTTTTTAGAAACCTTTTATATCTAACTCTACTAGACTTCCCGAGAATTTTTTTTGATACAAAGTAAAAAAAAAAACTTTATATTCACCATATCCACTACATACCTTCACCTCTTTTTTTTTGATACTCGCTCTAATAATAAGTAATCGAATCATGAATTTTTCTTTTATTGGATATATACTAGATATCATAATACTTAAGAAGAAAAATAGAGGGAGAAAGAATATATGGCTTTTGTATATGAGAAATAAGAGGGAAAGTAAGAATGATCTACTTCTTATAACCTGTAAAAGAATCCAAGGTCATGTTTTTTTTTCTTTCATAATACATATGGCCTTCATGTGTGATGACACTCCACTCCATAAAAAAAATATAGTTTTACTATAGCCTATAGTCAAATGGCATACACCATCATTGATCTTATCACTCATCATTTCTTTCCTTTGCATATCACGTACAAGCTAAGGAAAAAAAAATTGAAAGTCCTACCTGTTTTGGCATTTCCCCCTTGTTTTTATTATCTAGCATTTTTTCCTTTTCTAGTATTATTGTTGTTTTGTCCCTTTTGTCTTTCATTTAACCTTATAAGAGAGAACTAAAACTGATGATATATAGAATATAATGGTCATCTTATGAGATACTTATATTGTTGTCACAAGTTCTTTTGGGTATTGCTTCGTCTTATCAAATAAGTTTAATAGTTCTTTCTTGTTTCTGTTAATATTGTTATCACTGGTAATAGTTACTTCTGGTCACGTGTCCTAGTTTCTCCAATATCATTAAATAATTATTTGTTTATTACCAACATGTATACATTTACATATTGTAAAATACAGTTTGGCAATTACCTCTATAAGTACCGGATTACCCGTCTCTTACCACCACACACCCCTTATCTTATCTTTACTTTTTATCCAAAATCATCCATCTCCCACTTTCCTTCTTCCACCTGATTTCGACCCCCATTTTTTCCCGGCTACCATGAATCCCAACAACAATAACCAACCTTCCTCATCTTCTTTTGAAGAAGATTTTATGATGGTACGGTTTTATTTATCCCTCATTATGGCTCTAATAGCTTTATTAATGGGGATAATTGTTTTCTTTTTTACACAAAAATAAAATCCAAATACAAATCCCCCCGACGAAATAGTCTAAAATTGCACAAAAATTTTCATTAATTGTGCATTTTACTAAGTTTTTTTTTGTTTTAGTATGTATTATATAGTCCTTTTTTTTTCCCTTTCTTGTTATCATTTTTTTTTGTTTTGTTTTAAAAAGATTAGTAGCTGTTATATACTAAACTTATATGGATTGTGTGTAATATTTCTTTGCATAATATTTATGATGATAAAAATCAAGGGGAGATAATATATATGATTTATTATCATTTACTAATTATAAATATTTACATATTTGTAGTAAAAGATGGGAGATCTAATGAAAAGACAATTTAACATACTAGATCTATCTGGGCATAAATTTTTAGAATGAAAGGTGGACGCCTAAATGAATTTAAAGGCCCAGGGATTGGAACATACAATTCAAAGTATCACGGCCCAACAAAATGGTGCAACTACTTCAACCACATCGGTTAAAATAGCAACTAAACAAGAAAAGGCAAAAGCCTTAGTCCTTCTCAGGCATCACTTACATGACAGTTTGAAAACTGAATATCTACTTGTGGAGGATCCCAAAGAATTATGGGACAGCTTAAATGAAAGATATGGGCATCACAAAAGTGTGCTCCTCCCCAAGGCACATTTTGACTGGACAAATATGAGATTCCAGGACTTTAAAACAGTCAGTGATTACAATTCAACATTGTTTAGAATTGTATCATTGTTGAAATATTGTGATCATCCCATAACTGAAGAGGAGATGATAGATAAAACACTCTCCACTTTTCACGCTACGAATATAATATTGGCACAACAATACATGTTAAGATCTTTCAAAAAATACTCTGAGCTATCATAGGGGTGGACGCGGTAATTACAACGGCCGTGGGAGAGGCCGTGGAAATTATCGTGGCTGAGGGCGTGGACGTGGCAGAGGCCAATTTTTCTCGAGAAATAATAATTTTAAAAATTTCAGAAGGGGACAATAAGGAAATTACAAGCAAACCCCAAAAGGAAAAGATGCATGTTACAGATGTGGTATGACTGGGCATTGGGGCCGCACTTGCCGCACAGCCAAACATTTAGTAGAACTCTACCAAGCTTCCAAAAGAAAAGGAAAGGATGCGGAAGCAACTTTGTCAATGAGGCAAATACCTCCATGCCCAGCCTTGACATATCGATTTTTCATGGATGAAGCTGACCGGGAAAAGACTTTACCCTGGGAGATAACAACGATGTTTAGCAAATGCATGTATCAATTTGTTTTATTTCTTGTTCACTTGTACTTTTATTTCAGTCATGTACTTCATTACTATCAATAAAATACACATTTGTTTTTCTTAAACTAACTATATGTTTATTTTACTCTGAAGATATAGATCGAGTTGGAAATGAATATCAATGCCTTTTGGATAGTGGAACAACACATACCATATTGAAAAATAAAGAGTATTTTTCAAAATTGGTAATGTTCCAAGCCGATGTTAACACTATATCCAGAACATCCAAATTAATAGAAGACTCTGGAAATGCTTGCATAATGCTCCCAAATGGGACAAAATTAATCATCAATGATGCACTATACTCAAGTAAATCTCGGAGAAATCTCATAAGTTTTCGAGATGTGCGTAAAAATGGTTATCATCTAGAAACAATGATGGATAGCCAGAAGGAATATCTTTGTATCACAGAAAATAAATGTGGCAAGAAATTTATATGTGAAAAATTGCCAGCATATTTATCAGGATTATATCTTATTGACACATGTCCAGTTGAAATAAATATGATCTCTAAGCGAAAATTAGAGAACAAAACATTGATTACTTTATGGCATGACACTTAGGTCATCTGCACAGGAATGATGGAGAAGATAATCAGAATTCAATTGGACATTCGATAAGAAACATAAGAATTCCTAAATCAGATGAATTATCATGTGTTGCATGTTCTCTTGGCAAATTGATAACAAAGCCTTCTAGAAATAAAATTGCAACTGAATCGCCAACATTTTTGGAGAGAATACAAGGCGATATTTGTGGGCCAATTAACCCTCCATGTGGACCATTCCGATACTTCATGGTATTAATTGATGCCTCAACACGATGGTCACATGTGAGTCTTTTGTCAAGTAGAAATATTGCTTTTGCAAAACTTCTTGCTCAAATTATTCGATTAAGAACTCAATTCCCAGATCACACAATAAAGAAATTGAGTCTTGATAATGCAGGGGAATTTACTTCCCAAACATTTAACGATTATTGCATGTCAATTGGAATTATGGTAGAACACCCTATTCCACATGTTCACACACAAAACGGTCTAGCGGAAGCATTAATTAAGAGGTTGCAATTAATTGCAAGACCATTATTAATGAAGTCAAAGTTGCCTTCATCTGTTTGGGGTCATGCTATATTACATGCAGCATCACTAATTCGCTTGAGACCCACTGCCTATCATAAATTCTCCCCATTATAGTTAGTCTCTGGAAGAGAACCAAATGTCTCACACTTGAAAATCTTCGGATGTGCTGTATATGTCCCCATTGCTCCACCACAACGCACAAAAATGGGTCCACAAAGAAGGCTGGGAATATATGTTGGTTTTGAATCACCATCCATTATAAAGTATCTTGAACCAATGACAGGTGATCTATTCACAGCTAGATTCTGACTGCCATTTTAATGAGGTAATATTCCCACCCTTAGGGGGAGCAAAGATGGACCCAAAGAATAAAAAAATTGAGATCACATGGAATGCAACACAATTATCATTTCTAGATCCACGAACTAATTCTTGTGAACAAGAAGTGAAGAAAATCATCCATTTACAAAGTGTTGCAAATCAATTGCCTGATGCATTTACGGATATTAAAAAGGTGACAAAATCACATGTACCAGCTGAAAATGTCCCTGCACGAATTGAAATTCCAACGTGAATAAGGCATGGATAATGAACCGTGGCATAAGCGAGGAGACCGCCTGGCTCTAAAGATTCAAACCCAAGAAAAATGAAAAAACGAGAGGAAGTAGTAGATGAAATAAAAATGGCTCTTCCAACTGAAAATAATGAAATCCAAGCTGAAAATAAAGATAAAGATGCCTCAAATGATGAAGAACATGAAATCATAGACAACAATGAAACATCGATTAATTACATTTCCACAAAGAAGCAGTGGAATCGGAAAAATATTGTTATGAATGACATCTTTGCTTACTCCATAGCGGTTGATATAATATATGATGAGGATGATATGGAACCAAAGACAGTAAACGAATGTCGACGTAGACAAGATTGGCCAAAATGGAGAGAAGCAATTAAAGCAGAACTAAAATCACTTGAAAAATGTGATGTATTTGGACAAATAACCCGCACTCCTAAAGGTGTGAAGCCAGTCGGATATAAATGGGTACGTGTAAGAAAACAAAATGAGAAAATGAGATTGTCAGATACAAGGCAAGACTTGTCGCCCAAGGATTTTCTCAAATGCCATGAATCGATTATGATGAGACATATTCCCCAATAGTTGATGCAACAACTCTGAGATTTCTGGTGAGTTTTACAGTCTCAAACAGATTGCAGATGCGACTAATGGATGTCGTGACGACATATTTATATGGGTCGCTGGATGCAGATATTTATATGAAGTTCCTGATGGGTTAAAATTACCAGAAAATCATATACGAGAGAAATGTTCTCCATAAAATTAAAAAGGTCACTATATGGCTAAAACATCTGGTAGAATTGGTATAATCGTCTTAGTGAATATCTTCTAAAGGAAGGATTCAAAAATAATCCAATCAGTCCTTGTGTATTCATCAAACGATCTCAATCAGGTTTTGCTATAATCGCAGTTTATGTTGATGACTTGAACATCATTGGAACCCCTAGAGAACTTGAAATAACTGCCAAGTACTTAATGAAAGAATTTGAGATGAAAGATTTAGGGAAGACAAAATTTTGTCTTGGGCTGCAAATTGAGCATTTGAAGAATGGAATTTTTGTTCATCAGTCAAACTATACAGAACAAATCCTTAAACGTTTTTACATGGATAAAGCCAATCCACTAAGCTCTCCAATGATAGTTTGATCTCTAAACATTAAAGATGACCCTTTCCAACTGCGAGAAGAGAACGAGGAAATTCTTGTCCTGAAGTGCATACTTAAGTGGATTTGGTGCTTTAATGTACTTAGCTAACAACACACGACTAGATATTTCTTTTCTAGTAAACTTGTTAGCTAGATACAGTAATTCGCCAACAAAGAGGCACTGGAACGGAGTTAAACACATATTTCGTTATCTCCGGGGAACACACGATCTCGGGTTGTATTATCAATTAAAGCCAAACGCATCACTTATTGGATATGCAGATGCTGGGTACTTATCAGATCCACAAAAGGTGAAATCACAGACTGGTTACCTGTTCACTTATGGAGGTACTGCCATATCATGGAAATCAACAAAACAAACCTTGACAGCTACATCCTCGAATCATGCAGAATTAATAGCTCTTTATGAAGCAGGACAAGAATCCGCGTGGCTCAGGTCAATGGTTACTCACATTCAAGAAGAATGCGGGATGAGAACAATTGCGGATAATCCAATTGTGATATACGAAGACAACGTGCATCACACAAGTAATTGAAGGGTTTATCAAAGGAGACAAGACCAAACATTTATCACCAAAACTTTTCTACACCATGACCTCCATAAGGACGGAAAAATTGATGTTCAACAAATTCAATCATCTCAAATCTTGCAGACCTATTCACAAATCATCCCAGCAAAGAGATTTCAAGAATTGGTGTACAAAATAGGAATGCGTCACCTTCGTGACATATGTAAAATTCAGGGGGAGTATTATACACACTGCACTCTTTTTTCCTTCGTTCAGGTTTTTATCCCACTGGGTTTTTCCTGACAAGGTTTTTAATGAGGCAGTTAGTTCTAATGTCTATGTATGATTATTCAAGGGGGAGTGTTGAGAACAGAATGTAGATAAGTGAATAAGAAATCTTTACTATGCAATTGTACAGTACACTATAGTATATTCATAACTTCATACGCAACCTCGGTGTATAAATCACCGCACTTGTATCAGTAAGAATGTGGGAATCAATCTACTCTCATTTTTGCATCTACTTCTCTTACTCTTCTCCCCTTAATCTCTAACAAGCACCATTTTCTTTTTCATGATTTTCTATATTTTTCTATTTATCTCACTCCAAAGAAAAATCACAAAAAAAAACCTCTATTCTCTTAAAATTCTTGTGGGCCTCCTCTTTCGCCAAAACACTGATCTATGTAAGAAAATGGTTTGCTTAGATGTCCATAAAGTAGAAGGGGGTCTAGATCTCAAAAACACCTCAAATCTTAACTACTCCTCCTTTTCAATCAAGCCTGGCGTATCCATAACTCCCCTAACTCTTTAATCAACAAAAGTTACAAATCCGAATACCGAAAGGATCTAGTATCCTTAGCTCAAGACTCCACTTTCGTTAACCCATCCTCTCCCAAATCTTGCACCTTCGCCTTTCGAATTCTTTCCAAATCATGTTTAGCAATCAAAATCAGGGATCAAAAAAGTTTTACTATTTCTCTTCTCCCCTCCCTTGAGTTCGTCAGCCTTCGAGTGGTGTGCGAGGCTGCGTGTGTGTGTGTGTGTGCGCGGTCGTTGCGGTCGAGCGACTGTGTGTGCGAGCATCCGAGCGAGTCGAGTGTGTCGTGCGAGACTCGAGGGTGACGCGGTGTGTGTGCGAAGTGAATGCGAGATTCGAGCAGTGCGTGTTCGAGTGGGCTCGAGGGTGCGAGGCGAGCAAAGGTGTCGTGTGAGTCGAGCGTCGAGTCGAGTCGTTGGTCGACTGTGTGTACGAGCAAGCATTGTGCGTGGCTCGAGGGACTGTGCGACGCGAAGTGTAGGGCTCGACGGTGTTGTGCGAGCGAACGTGAGTGCAAAGCTCGAGTGTTATGCGAGCAACGCATCGAGACTTGCGAATGTCGTTGTGGTGCTGCTGTTGGACTTCCTCTTGTCGCTGGTGGTCGTCGCTGGCAAGTCGGTCCGGTATATAAAAAAAAATTCTTCTTTTCTACTTTAAATTACATTGTAAAATATGATTTTTGGATTAAGTTGTCTTATATATAAAGTATAGAATAAAGTATAGAAATCAGATTTACAATTTTATTAGTAGTACTTATGATGATATTAATTCTTAATTCTGATTTTATAGTACTTATATAGATATAGTTGTTTAAGTTTTGTTGTTATAAACAAAGTATAATATAAGTTAAAGGAAATCAGATTTGAAAACATATTATTAAGTCCTAAATATGTTCGTTTCAATAAAGTTTATGGAAAGAAAGTTTAAACAACAAGTTTAATTGTTTTAATATTGAAAACATCATATTTGTTATTTCCCTAGGAACACTACAAGAGGGGGGGGGTGAATTGTATGTGTAGAAATAAACGTAACTTTTTGCGGAAATTTAAACTTAAACAAATAAACAAGCTAGAGGAACACAAAGGATTTTTACGAGGAAAAAATTCTTGGGCCAAACAAGAATAAACAACCTCGACCACTAGGGATTTTAAACTCAACTCTTTCACTAATTAGGCCAAACAACTTTGTTACAACCTATTTCTATTCTTGAGCCACACCTTGAGTTCCTAAACTCAGTGGCGGATTCAAGGGGGGGCCTACCTAGGCCATGGCCCACCTCATGGTTTTAGTTCTTTAGTAGTATTAAATGTTGCAAATATTTACATACAATTGTGGTAGTTCAGTTGGTATTAGTGTGTCTTTGAGTTTTGCTAGATCTCGGGTTCAAAACCTCTTGAAGACTTCTTTGACACTTTTGCAAACATTTTGCCATTTTAAAAAAATATATTTCTTTTTGATTACTGTTTCAATTTTGAACATCTTCTCCCTTTAACTTCAGCATTTAATTCCTTACTTTTGCAAATATTTTGCCATTTTAAAAAAAAAATATATTTCTTCCTGATTACTGTTCCACTTTTGTACATTTTCTCCTTTTAACTTCAACATTTGATTCCTTGCTAGTTGATTTCCTTCCTCTTATTATTTCTTTCAGATACAATATTATCTTTTTTTCTTTTTTAGTTATGATAAATTGTTCCTTTTCTACCAAAAACTTCTAATTATTACTATAGTATGTTTACTTTATATTAGGTACTACTATACTTACTCTGTTAGATCTGCTTTTTTTTAAAAAAAAAGTTATATTAGTTATTGCGTATTATAAAGCTTAATCACGGAGACAATCAAATTAGCAAAACAATAATCAATAATATACAACTAAAATTATCTTTATTGTTATAAGAATATTTCATAGATTTTTGTAATTAAGGATAAAGAATTAAAAATTAAAAAAGTGTAACTACTTCATATCTTCAATATTTACGTAATTATGGATAGTTAAAGTTATTTTATATTTTTATGATAAAAGTATAATGAATTTGGCCCACCCAATCTAAAATTCCTAGATCCGCCACTGCTTAAACTCAAGTTCCTGAGCCACTGTTCCCTTAACAACAGTTCTTCTCAAGTTCACTCGAAGTTTTCTCACTCTTACTTGCTTTACTCAAAGCTTTTCTCTTACAGAACTTCAATCAAACTCCCCTTACCCCAAAAACCAAAATACAATTGATCGAAATAAGCTTAGTGGGATTAAAGTAAGTAAGCAAAGAGCAAATGGCTATTATGAGAGAATGAAGGCACTGACACTTAATTAGTTAAACTCACTAAATCACTTAGTCAGACACACTTTGGAACTTACTTAGACTTCAATATTTATAGTGACAGTAATATAGAACGTGGGAATTAAAACGTGTATTTGTGAAAAACCATTATCCCATGATGTTCCTTCCCTCAAGGAACACGTTCCTTAAAACATCCCATGATCCCATGATCACTGCTTAGACGTGGCATGTTTTAGTTACTGCTCCTAGATTATAGGAATTACTTGAGCATTACCGAAAATCAGTTTTAATTTAAAACAGATTTAATATTAAAACTGAAATTAAATCCTTGAAAAATATTATCTTTAAATAAAATCCTTTAAAAACCGAATAATATTTTCTTATTTTTTCAAAAAACAAAATCTTTTCCTTAAAAAGATTTTCCATAAAATGGATTTTCTCTTAGATTAAAACGGTTACCTATTTTTTAGGCATAATCTACTCAACTTCATAGTGAACCGTTATAATGCTTCGAGCCTAAGTCTAGTTCCTTTTATTATTAGTTCCTTTAACTGATTTGTTTAGTGCCAATTCGTCTGTTCCTTACAAAGGAACAAACTATCATTCTCAAATAAAACTGCCAATGTTCCTTACCAACATTACTCGTTCCTTTACAATGGAACTAGAAATAAAACGCCTTGCTTTATTCTTCTTGTTCCAATGCTGCTCCAGTATCAATTAGGAAACATCTTCACTTAGTCTTCAAAATCCTCACTTGATTTCTTCCTTGACTTAGTATTCTCTTTGTTCCTTTCAATGATACCTTAAAAATTCATACACTTAAATAACTCATTATTCCACTACTTAGTTTGCATCTTTGTTCCTTTGTCATCATCAAAACTAGAGTTCAACAATTTCCCCCTTTTTGATGATGACAAAAAGGTACAAACTAAGGAAATAACAAATAATATAAGTGAATGAATATGATAAAACAATAAAACAGGAAATGAAAAATAAAACAGAACTAAGTAACCCACTTAATGTTTGATTTTGATTTTTCAATTTACCTTTACCTATTTTTGATTTTTGATTTTTGATTTACCTATTTATGATTTTTCATTTACCTTTTCAATTTTTTCATTTTATTTTACTTACTCAGTTTGTTCTCTTACTCAGTTTGTTCCTTATATCTTTCCCCTTTGTCATCTTCAAAAAGAGCAAACTCTGCGTGATTTCGTGAATGTGTTCAAGACCTTGAGACCAATGACAGCACCAACATGGTTAAGTTAGAATATACAAAGGTTAGACTAGCTCAAACACAATCACAGAATACTAGCCATTCCAAGGAAGAAATTATGCACATAATCACAAACAAAGACAAAGTAGCAAAAGTCATAATTATATAGCACTTGTTCCTTTAACTACAAAAGAGACAAAGAAAGAAAAGAAAAAAACGAAACAAAGCTAAGCAGTCTTGTTCCTCGAAAGACAAACAGGAACTAAGAACTAGGAAAAGGAAGGGGAATGGTGTTCCTCAACAACTTCTTCTTCTACCACATCCTCCAGTTTCTTCATCACTTCACCATGATTTTCACCAACCTGCTGCTTTAAACTCTCAAGGGTTAGGGCCATTGTCTCCATCCCCTTCTGTTGCTCAATCACCGTATCAGTTAGAACTTTCATTAGACCCAACATCTTGTCAGTTTTATTATCTAAGGTCCAGTGAAGATGATTATAAAATTTTATCATGTGTTTTGCAAGAAGACAAACTTCATTTACCCAGCCACAATCATCAAGGAACTTGTTCCTCACCCTTAGAACCAAGAGGCAGTAGGAGGTTTTGGTGGAGTAACTGGGGTAGGTGTGTTTAAAGGATCATTAGTTCCTGGAGCTGAAACAGATGGAGAGGTGGTGGTATATATGTGAGGAAGAAAAGGTGGTGGTGGTGGAAGATTTGTAGAGGTGGTGGAGAAGGGATTTGACCAGTCAACTCATCCTTTATTGTTCAAAGCTGGAAGGAACAGAAAAGATGAGGGAGAGATGGAAGAAAGTTTAGTGAGAGGAACAGAGAGTTTAGGTGATGATGGAGGAGTTGGTTCCTTAGTAGAGTTTTGTTCCTGTTCCTCCACATCAGAAAGAACTAATGGAGAGTCCTTGTTGGAAGGAACAGGGGCAGGGAGAGTAATTTTCAGTCTAGAGCTCTGCCTAACTCTTGTAGGAACAGGAGGGGTAGGCTTTTTGGCTACTGTTTTGCACCTCTTAGGTTTAGGTTCCTTTGATTCAGTGGGTGCAGGAACTTGTTCCTCCTAAATCACATCTACCAGTTCCTCTTCAACTGCCTTGGGCAGTTTCCTCTTGCTAGAGGAACTGAGAGATGTTCTCTTTTGAGTTAGTACTCCCTCTTGCACAGAGAGATCCAAACCATTAAGAGTTTTCTCATTAAGAATATTTCCTTGTTTAATTCCTAAAGTGGGCCAACCAGTTATCTTTACCTTAAAGTGATGAAGGAGAGAGGTGATCAAAAGCGCCATAACCAACTACAAAAATGTTATCTATGCAATGTGTAAGATGTTGGATGAAAAGAGAAGGAAAGTTTATTTGTATGTGGTGGTCTAGGCAGAACATATAACACATGTCCAAGAGACACACTTCATTCCTCTTTTCAGTTCGAGGAATGAGTGCTCTCCAAACTAGGTTAAACAGGACTTTGTGGACAGGAGAGAGTAGGTTATGGTTGATTTTGTTCTGACTAGCAATTCCCCCAAAAGATTGAACAATCTTGTCTTGGGGAAAATTAGGAAAGGAAACAGTTCCTTTCCTTTTAAAATACACATATGTTCCTTTGCAAGGAACTTCCCAAATCTTAGCCAAAGTTTCTTTAGTAAATTTTATTTTCTTCCCCCTTACTTCAGTAGTGCAAATACCATCATTGTTAGTAAAATTTACACAAAATTCATCCATCGCTAAAGGAACTAGAGCATTGTTAAAAGCATATTCAAACAGGTATTCCATACCCTGTTCCTTTAGTATATCAGTCAATTCATTAAATTACACTTCTTTTACCCATTCTAAATCCACACAAAAACCTAACACATACCTTGACTCACTTCGTTCAACTCGTTTCTTGGATGAAGAAGTAGTAGTGGCTTTGGAAGGAACATGAGTTACTTCTTCTTCCCCCTGAGTTTGTTCCGGGGATTCTTCTTCATCATCCTCCCCAATCAATTTCCTCCTTCGCACACTCCTTCTTGGTGATTCTAATTTTTGTTCTTCTTCTACTATGGGTGTTTCTTGAATTTGTTCGGTTTCTAGGGTTTTGGTAGGAGAAGATGTGTTTTCCATTTTCGAGGTTTTGGGAGATTTTGTGTTTGGAAAAGGTGAATTGTGTGATGTTTTTGCCATTTTGTGAAGTAAGGTTGGGGTATTATGGTTTGTGAAGAGGTGTGAGGAGGATTATCAATGGCGAAGTTGAAGAGACTAAGGAACACGGTTTATGAGATGAAATAAAGGGGAAGATGAAATGCATGTAACAGTAGGTGAAGTGTTACACGCGTAAAAAAAAAATAATAAAAAGGAAAAAATGTGAAAAACAGATAAATGAGAATCATGACTTAATTAAATCTGATTCCTATATTTTTGGGTTTTTCGGATCTTTTTGGATTTTTATGGATTTTTTAATTTTGGAAAGAAAATAAAAGCTAAGGAATTTGTGCTATAGGAACAACTTATGCTACATATCAACGTTCTTCATATTATGCATGTTTCTTTACCTTAGGAACAGTAAGGGGAGTATTATGTGACATTTGTGAGTTGTTTTATTCCTTTGAATTCATGTTTATGTTTTCAACATCTTATTTTGCAATGGTCTTAGGCTTTCAAACACAATCACTTCATATCACATAGAGTAAGTCAAATTAATTCAAACATGGGGGATTGGAATAGGAACAATTACTTAAGTTTTATTAAACCTAACTCAAGCCTTAACTTTTCATATCTATCTCTTTGTAGAGGCTTAGTTAGTATATATCAGCAATCTGATTTTCAGTTTGACAAAACTCAAGTTAATCAAACTTTTTTCCACATTTTCTTTTAGAAAGTAATGTCTGATGTGTATATGCTTAACTCTTGAATGATGCACTGGATCTTTTGAAATACTAATGGCACTAGTATTATCATAATAAATAGGAACACAATTAAAGTTTATTTCATAGTCACAAAGCTGTTGCTTTATCCAAAGCATTTGTGAGCAACATGCAGCAGCAGCTACATATTCTGCTTCAGCAGTGATAAAGCGATTGTGTTTTGTTTCTTGGTACTCCAAGAAACTAAACTATGACTAAGAAATTGAACCATACCGGAGGTGCTTTGTTCCTATTAACAAGATCTCCTGCATAATCTGCATCTGCATATCCTCTTAGCTCAATTGTTTCACTTCTTGGATAGTAGAGTCCAAGGTCATCTGTTCCTTTAAGATATCTAAGAATTCTCTTCACGGCAGTTAGATGATATTCTTTGGGATTGGCTTGAAATCTAGCACACAAACCAACACTGAAAGCTATGTTTGGACGACTAGCAGTTAGATACAAAAGTGAACCACTCATTCCTCTATATTTTGTTTGATCAACACTTGTTCTATGGAGTCTTCATCTAATCTAGTTGAAGTTCCCAAGGAGTGTGATTTATCTTTGATTTTCGAGGCCATATTTCTTCAATAGTTCCTTTATGTATTTTTGTTGGTGAACAATTATTCCTTTTTCAGTTTTTTGATTTGTAATCCAAGAAAGAAATTTAACTCACCCATCATACTCTTTTCAAATTCATTACTCATGAGATTTGAGAATTCTTTGCATAATGTTTCATTTGTTGCTCCGAATATGATGTCATCAACATCTATTTGAACAAGTAAAATGTCAGTTCCTTTTGATTTTAGGAACAAGGTTTTATCAACCTTTCCTATTTTAAAATTGTTTTGTAAAAGGAACTTAGATAATCTCTCATACCATGATCTAGGCGCTTGTTTTAACCCATAAAGAGCCTTATCAAGCTTGTAGACATGGTTTGGAAGATTATTGTTTTCAAAGCCTGAGGGTTGTTCAACATATACATCTTCATTTAAATAGCCATTTAGAAATGCACACTTAACATCCATTTGATATAATTTAAATCCCATATAAGCAGCAAATGCAATTAGAATTCTAATGGCTTCTAATATAGCGACATGAGCAAAGGTTTCTTCAAAGTCTATTCCTTCTTGTTGATTGTAACCTTTTACCACAAGTATAGCTTTGTTCCTGACAATGGTTCCATATTCATCTAGTTTATTTCTAAACACCCATTTTAAGCCAATTACTTTTTGTTGTTTAGAAGAGGGAACTAGATGCCATACCTTGTTTCTTTGAACTCATTTAATTCAGCTTGCATGGCAGTGATCCAATCAGAGTCAGTTAGGGCTTCTTCATGATTTCTTGGTTCCATCATTGATAGGAACGCATGAAATGCACAAAATTCCTTAACTGAGATCTAGTTTGCGTACCTTTCGATATGTCACTGATTATGAGTTCCATTGGATGTGACTTTTGTTGTCTCCAAGGTTTTGGTTGAAACTCTCTTATAGGAACATGTTGTTCCTCGTGAGTTCCTTGAGTAGATGAGGAACTATGATCAGTTGTTCCTCTGTTAGCCATAGTAGACTCTGTTCCTTCATCTTGAGGAACAGGAACAACTTCTTCACCTTGAGGAACAGGAACATCATTGTTGTGATTATTTCCATTTTCTTCGTTCCTTTCCTCTTTTACTTCTTCTTCTTCTTCTTCTTCTTCTTCTTCTTCTTCTTCTTCTTCTTCTTCTTCTTCTTCTTCATTTGAATCTGCATTTTTCTCACTTGGTCGTACCAACCCAATTTCATAGTCATCAACCTGTATGCTTGGATTGTATTTGTCAGATTCATCAAAGATTACGTGAATTCTCTCTTCGACACACATAGTACTTTTGTTATACACTCTATAAGCTTTACTATGTGATGAGTATCCTAAGAATATTGCTTCATCACTCCTTGCATCAAATTTTCCAAGATTATCTTTTTCATTATTATGCACAAAACATTTGCAACCAAATGTTCTAAGATAAGTGATATTGGGGTTCTTTCCAAAGTAGAGCTCATAAGGAGTTTTGTTAATTATTGGTCTCATCATGGCACGATTGATTATGTGACAAGCAGTATTAACAATTTCAGCCCAAAAGTTCCTCCAAATTTCTATTTTTCCTTTCTAAAATACCATTTTGTTATGGTGTCCTAGGGGCAGAAAAATTATGATCTAGGCCATTATCTCTGCTTAAGTCATCAGATTTATAATTTTCAAATTCTTTGCCATGATCAGATCTAATATGCATTATTTTATGACCACTCAAATGTTGAACTCTTTTAGCACAGACAAGGAACTCATCATAAGTATCATCTTTACTAGAGAGAAAAATAACCCACGTATACCTAGAGTAGTCATCGACAATAACTAATACATACCTCGTTCCACTTCTACTTTGAGTTCTCATAGGTCCACATAAGTCCATATGAATTAGTTCTAATGGTTTAGTGTACTTACTATCGTTTTAGACTTGAAAGAGGATCTAACTTGCTTACCTCGTGCACATGCATCACAAACTTGATCAATATGAAATTTTATGGATGGTAATCCCAAAACAAGATCTCTTGATCTAAGTTTTTCAAGTAATGAATAGCTAGCATGTCCTAGACGTTTATGCCAAAGAAGTGAATCATCTTCAATTATACTAAGACATGTTAAGTTGATTTTAGGAACAAGATCAAGATCCACAATATATGTGTTCCCTTTCCTTGTTCCTTCCAAGATAAGCTTCTTAGTTTTAATGTTAATGATCAAGCATTTATTGTTATTAAATTTTACAATATTTCCCTTATCACACAGAATTGGGAAATACTTAACAGATTATGTTTTATAAACCTTCAACTAAAAATACATTCTCAATGAAGTGTAATGGTGACTTACCAACCTTGCCCATGGTGACTATGTTACCTTTCTTATTGTCACCAAATGTCACACTTCCACCTTCATAGGTTGTGAGTGAGAGAAACTTATTTTTGTCTCCTGTCATGTGCTTGGAACAACCACTATCAAGATACCATGTGTTGTTCCCCCTCACTCCAACCTGCAAAAATCAACTAGTTGTTAGTTGTAGGAACCCCTTCTTTCGTGGGTTCTTGTTCTTGACTAGGACTTGATTTGACAACCCATTTTTTGTTGCTTATTTTCACATTCTTGCCAATCATCTTAGTTTTTAGTTGACATTGATTTATGTAATGACCTACCTTTCCACAATACATACAAAATTTATCGCTAGGTAGATCAACATATTTCTTGGTCTTGTTCCTTTTCTTGTAGTTTTCAAAACCAAGACCTTCTTTTCTTTTAGTCTGTGGTTTCTCAATCCACTTAGAAACAACCATCGTTTGCCTATGTTCCTTGCGATAACCAGTTCCTTTTTAAGATTACAGATCTGTTCCTTTAAAACAATTTTTTCTTTATTCAAATTTTCAATCTCAGATCTGTATCCTTTCAAAGGGGTTGATCTTATATCAAAGGAACTTAGAACAGGGACAAACTCCTTCAAGTGTGAAATTTCTAAATTGATTAGATAATTTTCATTTTTCACACTTTCATAATATTCTTTGATTTTTAAGTTTTTGTCAAATAAATCAAAGAATATAGTTTCAACATCTGTTCTCATTTTCTTAAGCCATTCTATGTGTTCTTTGCAGACCTTAAGGGCTTGTTCAGTTTGTTCACGTTTTTCACATTCATCTCTACATTCAAAAATTGCATCATAAAGAAGATCATATGTTTCAGGCATAGTTTTACAATCTAAGTCTGACTCAAGACCATGTTGACTTACCTCAACCTTTTCTTCATCTTCTTTTTCATCAGTATTTGCCATGAGGCAAAGATTTGTTGTTTCTTCAGTTTGTTGTTCCTCTTCCTCTTCCGTCTCTGAATCTCCCCAAGCAGTTATCATTGCTTTTCAAATGTGTGCCTTAGAGAAAGGTGCCTTGGATTCTTTGTTCCTTTCAGCAAAGCGTTCCTTGTTCTTTTCTTTGGTTTTATCATTTTCCCAAAGTGGACATTCCTTGATGAAGTGATCTGTACTACCACATTTATGACAAGCAGCTTTTTTAGAAAATTTCTTAGTTTTACCTTTGAAGTTCCCGTTCTTCATGTTCCTATACATCTTTCGGAATTTTCGAACCATGAGAGCTGCTTCCTCTTCTTCTGAGTTAGAGTCATCTTCATCATCAGCTTTGAGAGCAATGGATTTTGATTTGGAGCTTTCACCATACTCAGTGTCAAGGTGAAGCTCATGAGTCGTAAGTGACCCAACCAGTTGTTCTAAGTTGAACTTAGTGAAGTCTTTTGTTTCTTGTAAAATAGTGACTTTAGCCATCCATCTGTCCTTAGGAAGACTCCTAAGAACCTTTCGAACCTTTCGAACTTGTTCCTCTGATGAAATAAACTTTCCAAGAGAAGCTAACTCATTTATAATGTTAGTAAAACGAGTAAACATATCTCGAATGCTTTCCTTGGTCTTCATGGAGAACAGTTCATATTGATTCATTAATTAGTAAATCAATTTTAGATCTTTTGACTTCATTAGTTCCTTCATGGGTTACTTCTAGTGAATTCCATATTTGCTTTGCAGATTTGCATCCCATGATCCTATTATGTTCATGGGGTCCAAGTCCACAATGCAACAATTTAATAGCCATGGCATTTACTTCCATTTTTTCAAAATCAGCTATGTCATATTCAGAGAGGGGTTTTAGAATTACCTCATTTTTGTCATTTGTAGTTGTGACCTCGAAATCACCAACTTCAATGACTCTCCATACCTGGTAGTTTTCAGGTTTGATGAATATCTCCATACGATTCTTCCAGTAGTTGTAGAACTTCCCATTGAACATGGGAGGCCTTTGCGTAGAGTAACCTTCCTCAAGTTTCTCGGCAGTATTCATGGTTCCTTTGATCTTTTTCTCAATAGGGTTTCATATCTCTCGTGAGTTCTGGCTCTGATACCAATTGTTATTTCCCTAGGAACACTACAAGAGGGGGGAGGGGTGAATTGTATGTGTAGAAATAAACGTAACTTTTTACGGAAATTTATATCTAAACAAATAAACAAGCTAGAGGAACACAAGGGATTTTTACGAGGAAAAAACTTCTTGAGACAAACAAGAAGAAACAACCTCGACAATTGGGGATTTTAAACTCAACTCTTTCACTAATTAGGCCAAACAACTTTGTTACAACCTAATTCTATTCTCGAGCCACACCTTGAGTTCCTAAACTCAAGTTCCCTCACCACTGTTCCCTTAACAACAGTTCCTCTCAACTTCACTCGAAGTTTTCTCACTCTTACTTGCTTTACTCAAAGCTTCTCTCTTACAATACTTCACTCAAAGTCCCCTTACCCCAAAAACCAAAATACAATTGATCGAAATAAGCTTAGTGGGATTAGAGTAAGTAAGCAAAGAACAAATGGCTATTATGAGAGAATGAAGGCACTGACACTTTAATTAGTTAAACTCACTAAATCACTTAGTCAGACACGCTTTGGAACTTACTTAGACTTCAATATTTATAGTAACAGTAATATAGAACGTGGGAATTAAAACGTGTATTTGTGAAAAACCATTATCCCATGATGTTCCTTCCCTCAAGGAACACGTTCCTTAAAACATCCCATGATCCCATGATCACTGCTTAGACGTGGGCATGTTTTAGTTACTGCTCCTAGATTATAGGAATTACTTGAGCATTACCCGAAAATCAGTTTTAATTTAAAACAGATTTAATATTAAAACTGAAATTAAATCCTTGAAAAAATATTATCTTTAAATAAAATCCTTTTAAAAACCGAATAATATTTTTCTTATCTTTTTCGAAAAACAAAATCTTTTCCTTAAAAAGATTTTCCATAAAATTGGATTTTCTCTTAGATTAAAACAGTTACCTATTTTTTAGGCATAATCTACTCAACTTCCATCAGTGAACCGTTATAATGCTTTGAGCCTAAGTCTAGTTCCTTTTATTCATTAGTTCCTTTAACTGATTTGTTTAGTGTCAATTCGTTGTTCCTTACAAAGGAACAGACTATCATTCTCAAATAAAACTGCCAATGTTCCTTACCAAGTACCAACATTACTCGTTCCTTTACAATGGAACTAGAAATAAAACGCCTTGCTTTATTCTTCTTGTTCCAATGCTGCTCCAGTATCAATTAGGGAAACATTTTTCCTTAGTCTTCAAAATCCTCACTCGATTTCTTCCTTGACTTAGTATTCTCTTTGTTCCTTTCAATGATACCTTAAAATTCATACACTTAAATAACTCATTACTCCACTACTTAGTTAGCATATTTATTCCTTTGTCATAATCAAAACTAGGGTTCAACAATATTTCATAGTTAGATAAGTTGATTTTTATTTTAATAATTTAAAGGACTTAGCTAAAATACTTTTATTATTCGATTAGTTCCTAATTTCATAAGCGGAATGTTTTACATAGTCAGCGAAGATTCTCCGTTATAAGGTACGTACGCGTACTATTTTAATTAGATACGTTAGTATCATATTAAGTTATAAATTGTTTTATTGGAACCTAGAATCATGATAGGGAATTATGTTGGTTATAATTGATAAGATTGTTTGATAACATGCAATCAATTGGAAATCTGTATGTATTTCCTTGTTGTATGACTTATGAGTTGGAATTAATTATTATTGGTATGCGTAATTCTATTGTATCACGAGCATGAAATAAGAATTGGATTGGAATCCTATGATTTATTGTTGTAGCAAGGATGTTACAAGAGATTGCCTAAACTGAAGAATTGAGCAATGTGCCTAAGAAGGAAAATTTAAATGATTATATGTTTAATGTTATATGAATGAATTTCACTAAGTGGAATATTTGGCGATAAACTTGTAGTTGGAATCCCTACAAGTAGTAAACAATGGGGGGAGTGTGGGACTTGTTCTACACTCCTACGCAGACCTACTGTGACGACAATAGTGTCCTTATAAATTTTGATAACTCAAGTAGGTGGAAGGTTCCGTACGATCTTGGGGGGTATGCATACTAAGGTGATAGGTGTGAAGCGGAACGATACCGCATTTTTATTCCATCTAATAGACCAATTTGTCTATTAAGGATTAAGTAGCCCGTATGATTCTAGAAAGATGACATGCCCGTTCGTTGCCAATTAAATTATAAAAGTAATATAATGTAATACTCTCGTAGTATCATGTCCAGAAATGATTCTTATTATTTTAATTATGCTTAGTATATTGTTTCACTGTTTTAGTACGTACTCTGCATAGTTGATTGTTTGTTTTTTGTGCTTGTTTGTTGACTTGTGATGAACCATTGATATTTGATAGCGATTTTAGATAAGGTTTAAAACCCTATTCTTGCAAGTATACTAGACTTAATAGTAAGTGATAATTACTAGGGTATTGTATCCACACGGAACGGTTGATTAAAATTAAATCTAATGTCTACTAATTTTAGCCTATATAGTAATTGTTTGGGCCTAAACCTGGGCCCCCGATAATCAGGCCTAAATCCTCCCCTCCAGCATGGAAGCCTCCCAGTGGGGTCCACCAGCCTTAAATTCCGTGCCTACATGGCAGGGAATTTCCTCACACTTTTCAACACCTATAAATGCAGGGTAGATCCCCATTTATTGAGGTACGCAATCCTAGACAGCACACTTGGCAACCATCAATTAATACACTTACTGACTTGATCGTCGGAGGGGTGATCCCGGATCCACCCCCGGGGTAGTCTAACCTTCGCTTTGTGCAGGTCTCCGAGCAGATAGGCCTTCATCAACCCTAATCTCGATCATTCCCACCTAATACAAGTTTTTACCCGAAAAAGGTTGGCGCCGTCTGTGGGGAAGTCGAACTAAAAGTTATGGCCATCACTCGGAGAAACCAAAGGAGACAAAGGGCTCCCGCTCCCTCTAACCGCTCGAGAGCGCCATCCCCCGAGGTGGCTGACGAGACGGCCGGAGACCCTCGTCTCTCTCCCATGCTTTCAGCCCATAATCAGCATGTCCTCGAGGAAATCAATCCTCGAGAGGCGGCGAGTGCTGTGAACCTCAGGATACCTCGAGGGAGGACTACTCCGACTCCGGGGGGGTCCTTAACTCCTCGAGCACACCAGTCCTCACCCGGTCACCCAGCAGGACCTTCAGCAACTAGCTGATCGTCTCAGCGACAACTTCGAACGTGGCCTCCGAGCTCTAATGTTAAATTTCCAAGTGGGAGGGGAAGGGACTTCGAACAGGGCCCCTCTACCTCCACGGCCTCGACCAACTGTAGGTCATCATCAAGCGGATAACCAAGATCAGCCGCAGGTCATTGCCCTCGACCCCTCAGGTTCATCACGGGTGTCTCGACGGGCAGCCCAGGCCGCCCCCGGAAAAGGGGATGCCCGACATGTCATCAACGAACGATACAGGAGGAACGAGAATCGCGACGCCAGGGAGGTCTTAAATGAAAAAAGGGCCCATTCAAAGGCAAAGGACGCCAACCCCAGCCCCAACCGGGAACAGAGGGAACCTCGTGAGAGGGAACCTCGTGAGAGGGAACCTCGTGAGAGGGAACCTCGTGAGAGGGAACCTCGAGGGAAAGAGCCTCGAGAGCAAGAGAAAGAGGGAAAAGAGCCTCAGGGACAGGAAGAGCCTCGGCAAGAGAAAGAGCCTCGGCGCCGATGGGGCCATAGGCAGCGGTCGTCGAGCTCCGAGTCCAGTCAAGAATCGAGTCTTCGAATGGGGAATCTTGGATTCACCACGCCATTCAACGAGAATATCATGAGAGCATTTACCCCTCGAAAGGTTAAGGTTCCCCCGATCGACCATTATGACGGGACAACTGATCCCATCGACCACTTAGCCGCCTTCAAAGCACAAAGGAGCGTCCAGACTAGCAGTGAGGCCGCATGGTGCAAGTTCTTTCCCACCACCCTGAAAGGCCTGGCTTTAACCTGGTTCACCGAGCTGCCTTACGGGAGTATATCGAGCTTCACCGCCCTCGAAACGGCGTTCAAACAGAACTTCATTGCAGGAAGGAGGCATCGAAGAAAAACCAGTATTCATCTCATGTCGATCAGACAGTGGAAGGAGGGAGACCTGGCAGACTACATCAAGAGGTTCAACGCCGAGTCTCTCAA
Source organism: Beta vulgaris subsp. vulgaris (assembly GCF_026745355.1). Classification (NCBI taxonomy): domain Eukaryota; kingdom Viridiplantae; phylum Streptophyta; class Magnoliopsida; order Caryophyllales; family Amaranthaceae; genus Beta; species Beta vulgaris. The sequence continues at coordinate 27,026,636 of NC_079203.1, forward strand.
GGTATCCGACCTACAAGATAGCGTGGCATTGACCGCTCTCATGTCAGGACTATACCCATCGAGTAGGTTCAAACTGAAGCTGGCCGAGAGTGAAGCCTCTTCATTCTCAGAAGCCATGAACCTGGCCCAAAAATTTATACAAACCTCCGATATCTGCAAAACTCATGAGGAGCCAAGCTCCGGGAAAAGAAAACACGAATACACTCCGCAAGCAGACAATCCCAGGGATGCCTCTCGAAAGGAAAAAGACAAGAAGCCTCGGTTGTAGAGTCATTGGAACGACCCTCGATACAACCTGAATCAAAGAGAAATCTACCTGGACATCAAAGGAAAATACCCCTTGCCAAAGCCTCATCCAATTCGAACATCTGTCAATAAGCGAGACAAGAAACTCTGGTGTGAATTCCATCATGACTGTGGCCACACCACGAGAGAGTGTCGAGAGCTCAAAAGAGCCTTGGACAAGCTGGCTGATGAAGGAAAGCTGAATCGGTATCTAAAAGATCCCAAGGAGAACAAAGTCGATCCCCGTCCGGAAAAATAGACTCGAAGCGACGAAACCGCAGGATACGTCAATGTCATTGCAGGGGGATTTGCTTCGGGAGGCTTAACTAGCCGCTCCCGCAAGAAGCACCTCTACACCTTGAAACATGGAAGTGATGTAAACTCTACTGCCACATGCCCGACCATGACCTTCAAGGACAGTCACCGGCCTATACAAACCCCGCATGAAGACCCTCTGGTTGTCGAGATGAAGATAGCTAACCTTCGGGTGGGCCGCGTTTTGATTGACAGTGGAAGTTCTGTGGATATAATCACTATGGATTGTTTGAGGAAACTGAAATATGAAGAAAAAGATCTTATTCCCATCGACCAGCCGCTGGTAGGTTTTGGAGGCCAATCAGTTCACCCACTAGGCTCGGTCAAGCTACCGACACGGTTGGGGGAAAAGAAGGCAGGTCGAAATGTCATTGTCGATTACCTCGTAGTCGACACCTGCCTTCCCTACAATGTGATCATTGGACGACCCACTCTCAACAAAGTAAAGGCTGCCATCTCAACGTATCAATTACTTTTGCAGTTCAAAGGGGATGATGGAAAGGTCGCTCAACTATTCGGCGATCAGAAATCTGCTCGCGAGTTCTACTTCAATAGCTTGAAATGCAAGACGGAGGGACCCACTCGAAAGAGGAAGAGCCCCGAGCCAGAAGAGCCCCTACCTGTCATGGGAATCTATGTGGCTGATAATCCAAAGCGGTATGAGCGACCTCATCCCGCCGATCGAGATGAAGAAGTATGCATTGATGAGAGGCGGGGTCGCACGGTTCGAATAGGGAAGCAGGTTCCCAAGGAGACCAAGGTCCAGATCTTAGAGGTCATAAAGGAATTTCAGGACGTCTTCGCTTACTCCGTCGATGAGATGCCTGACATTGATCCCAATCTCATGGTTCATCGACTCAATATTCGGGAAGGGCATCGGCCAGTCAAGCAGAAGCTCAGGCACCAGGGAGCCGAGAGAAGTGCAGCAGCCTACGAGGAGGTGCAGAAATTGTTGGCCGCAGGATTCATTCGAGAATGTCAGTATACTGAGTGGCTGGCCAATGTGGTCTTAGTCCGTAAGCAAACCGGAGCATGGAGGATGTGTGTCGACTTCACGGATCTGAACAAGGCCTGTCCGAAAGACGACTTCCCCCTTCCTAAGATCTACAGGCTCGTCGATTCGACAGCCGGTCATGCATTATTCAGCTTCATGGATGCCAATGCGGGATAACACCAGATTCCCATGGCTGAGGAAGACCAAGTCCATACGGCCTTCACCACAAGCTCGGGGGTCTATTGCTATAGAGTCATGCCTTTCGGCCTCAAGAATGCAGGAGCCACCTATCAGCGCTCTGTAAACAAGATGTTCGAGAAGCAGATCGGTCGTAATATCGAAGTCTATGTTGACGATATGATTGTGAAAAGTAGGAAAGAAGAGGATCACGTTTCAGACCTAAGAGAAACGCTCGTAACCCTCCGCACCCACAACATGAAATTAAATCCGAAGAAGTGTGTCTTCGGCGTAAAAGGGGGGAAATGCCTCGGTTTCCTTGTCGACGAATGGGGGATCGAGGCTAATCCCGACAAAATTCAGGCTATCATTGAAATGAAAAGCCCTTGAACTGTCAAGGAAGTCCAGCGCCTAACCGGTTGCATGCGGCCTTAGGGCGTTTTCTATCTCGGTCAGCCGATAAAAGCCTCCACTTTTTTCAAGCCTTAAAACAAGCAACATTTGAATGGGGTGGTTCAGCGGAAGAAGCATTCCAACAACTCAAGAGTCATCTCGCAAGCCTTCCTAAATTGGTTTCGCCTTTACCAGGCGAAACACTTTTCGTCTACCTCGCAGTATCAGACCATGCTGTGAGTGCGGTTCTCGTAGCCGAACGAGAAAAAGCTCAGCATCCGGTGTACTTCGTGAGTCACGCCTTTCGAGGCGCTGAATCGAAGTATCCCCCAATTGAAAAAATGATCTTCGCTCTAGTCTGAGCCACTCGAAAACTCAAGCCCTACTTCTAAGCTCACCCTATCAGAGTGCTTACAAGCCAGCCCATGCAAAAGGTAATGGAAGGGAAGAATCAGTCGAGCAGAATTACCGATTGGGTTACCCAGTTATCTGACTATGGTATCGAATTCGAGCCCTGGCGCGCCATCAAAGCCCAGGCCCTCGCCGACTTTATCGCAGAATGTACTCCCCGACCAGAGGCTGTCGAAGAAGGATTTTGGAGTCTTTTTGTCGATGGGTCTTCATCGAAGGTAGGATGCGGGGATGGCCTCCTGATCCTTGACCCGCAGTCCAACAGGACTGAGTACGCCGTCAAATTCGACTTCACTGCTTCGAACAATGAGGCCGAGTACGAAGCACTACTCTTGGGCATACAATTATGCAAGGCGGCCGGCGCTCGAGAACTCAAAGCCCACTCCGACTCTCAATTAATCGTGGGACAGGTAACAGGGGTGTTCGAGGCTAAGGAGGACAGCATGCGTATGTACTTACGGAAAGTAAAAGAAGAAATTGCCAACTTATCTTACTTCTCAATATCTCACATCCCACGATCGGAGAACCAGCAAGCAGACGCCTTGTCAAGGCTAGCCAGTTCAGCAAAAGACCTCTCACCTCGGCCTATAATGTGGGAAGTTCTGAGGGCTCCCAGTATCAACAAGACAGTAAATACCCTCGATAGAAGCCCCACTTGGATGGACAACATCATAGCTTTTATTCGAGATGGTAATCTTCCTGACAGTGAGCTCGAGGCCGAGCGCATACGACGACGAGCAAGATGGTTCGTATATCACGAAGGACAGCTGTACAAGAAGTCGTTCACTCACCCACTATGTCCTTCGGGAGACACATAGAGGATCGTGTGGGAGCCATCAAGGGGCGCGGAGCATCACCGCGAAAGCACTACGAGCAGGGTACTATTGGCCCACCATGAGGGAAGACGCCTCGGCCATGGTCAGGAAATGCAAGGAGTGCCAGATGCAGGCTAACTTACCCCATCAAGCTGCAAGCATCCTTACCACTATCCAGGCCCCACTGCCCTTCGATATGTGGGGCATGGACCTCCTAGGGCCATTCCCACCCACGTCCGGCCAGCGAAGGTTCTTGCTAGTCGCTGTGGATTACTTCACAAAATAGGCCGAGGCAGCGCCCCTGGCTTCGATCACTGACAAACAAGTTCAACAATTCATCTGGCAGCACCTAATCTGTAACAGCCCCCGTCCTAGCTTATGTTAAATATTAATTAAAAACTATACTTTCTAGCAATAGTGGAAGCAAGAGCATAATCAAACGTTACGAAGGCTGTCACCTGCTGGAGTCAACCCATTAATATGGCTGGATTGACTCTACGAGCTACACTTAAATCAAACATTCATCACACATGAAAATTAATTTTAGTTATTACAAACCCAAAATAAGATTTTAATCATAAGTTTAAACAGTATTCATAAACAGAAGTAAATCTCAAAAGGTGATCATGTTCAAGCTTGCATCTGCTATGATAGTTGGGACATGACTTCATATTCGCTCTTCCCTCATATTACCTTAGTTGGCTAAGTCCTGCACAAAAATCTGCCCCCACCAAGACAGGTTCATAGAACAAAAAGAAGAAAGAAAAATCAGCTTACGCTGGTACACATATCAACTCAAGATAATTATGGTGGCTGAGCATATAATGTATTCACAATCCAAATCTACTTTGCAAAATCCATGGTTTAAATAAAAACACCATCTCAACATGAAATTCCACAATTTAATGTTTAAAAGATAATCACAAACTTCTCAACACACATACAGAGTCAAAACGGTTTTCTAGTTATGCGTAAGAAGAAGAGTTCGCACATTGAGGTGCACCTAAGTGCAAACCTCCACACAATTCGGAGTTAAACTCCTACTTTTTACTCGCTTGCAAGCTTTAATAGGACATGTCCTTACACACATTCCTCTTCTATATGCAAAAAGAGTTCATAACCATTTATCACAATTTCAAAACAAGTCACCAATGTTCGGTGATTGAAAGAAAACTGTTAATTACTTCAATAATAATGGTTGAAGATGGTTATGACAGTAGTTAAGTGATAATTTGAGGTGCAATATATCATATGAAAATCAAGAGTTGCTCATCTAATCCCTTTTGTAAAGAACTTAAGTTATGTTAAGTAAAAAGAATGTTTTTCAGAAGCAAAGATGTACTTAGCTTGAATCTCAATTGAACATTAACTTAATAAGTGGAGTTCTTAAACCTTAAACCTACTGGAAATCTCCTCATTTGTAAAGAAATTTTTTTAAACAACTTCTCACGCATAACTAAAGTACATTCGTGTCTAAAATGCGGTTTTTAAGGTGAAATTCTTCTACTTTGGTATGCCATTAAATAAGAAAGATTATTAAACAAGTTCTAATACTAAAATACAGTAGATTAGTGATAAAAACTTTTGAGATAATCCTTTAAAACTTCCACTTATCATTTGCTAAACATAACTTCATAAAAACATGGAAAAACTAGGGTAGTTTAGTCACCTTTTTAGTGTAAAATCAATTATCAATTAAAGATGTTCTTAAAAATCATGATACCTACACATGCAACCTCTTAACAATCACTTAACCTACTGTTCCATCAACCAACTTCATTCCAAAACAATCCAAATTCCAATCACACACAAAAGTTCATGAAAAACAACAAAAATCACATAACTAGTTATAATATAGTGAAAGAACATGCTTTTCCACTTGATTTTTGAATATTCAATGATTAATCCTTATCAAATACTAACATGCAGTAGATATTAATCATCTAAAATCAAGAAAATCCTCCTTAAAATCGTTCTCAACAATTTTACCAAATTTTTGTATAAACTATGTTTTCAAATGGAGTGTTTTATGTGTACCTTCACTTCTAACAGCAATAATCCGACTTCTCCTTCTCCTTTGGACGAGATTTTTACTTCTTTGGAATCCTTAAACACCTATTTATATCCATACAAAAATTCATAAGGATTGGTTTAAGGAAAGTACTTCAATTTACCCAAACAACCCAACATACCTACTGTTTTTCTGGTTGAAGAAGATGGTTCTTTTTCTTGAACTTCTTGGCCACGAAATGGTGATCTTTTTGCTTCCCAATATGCTCCTATATGTAGTGAATAATAATCAGGCTTTGCATGCATAGGTTTTGGGCAGAGTAATTTTGTTTGTGTTTGGTGATGAAACTTATGTATGATGTGAGGGTATATGTGGGGAAGGTATGGGTGTATTTCTTCAGACTTGTTAGACCCATTTGGTTTGATTAAGGTGGTTCCATTCCACTTGGTGTATTTCTGAATTTTCCAGCTCTTCTCATTTGCCTTAATATGACTCCAAATCTTATAATATATAATATGTTAGTGTTCTAAGACCCCACAATTGCTCTTATTATACTCTAACATCCTCAATATAAAATTTACTTGATATACCTAACCTCATACCCTAAATGAAATCTAAAGTCCATTCTATTAAGCGTAACCGTTAATTTGCTTGATAATTGAACATAATTTCTATCTTCCAATAGCCCTCAATTTCCACAACTCAACTTCTTAAAATAATATATCGATCCTAAGTGTTTACACATAATTTGATAATATTATTATCTTTACATAATTCTTCTAAATACTAATTACACAAAAGCACAAATTATTTTTACACACAACTTATCATACGTATTACTTACGTACGATCACATTTTAAATTCTCGAGTTAAGCTACTTAATCCTGCATTAATATTATTATTTTACTGGCTGTTACACGCTTCCCCCCTTAAGAAGTTTCGTCCCGAAACTTAAGCCGTACCTTAGAAAAGTTGCGGATAGCGGTGCTTCATATCAGTTTCTTTTTCCCACGTAGCCTCCTCCGAATCCTGACTGGACCACAATACCTTAACTAATGGTATGACTTGATTCCGTAGAACCTTTTCCGTCGGTCCAATATTCTGATCGGTCTTTCTCATAACTAAGAGTCTCATCAAGTTGCAATGGTTCATGAGATAACACATAGAAGGATCGTGCACATATTTCCGAAGCTGTGATACATGGAACACATTATGGATACGAGACAGCTCCGTTGGCAACGCAATTTCATAAGCTACCTCACCAACTCTTTTCAAGATTTCATAAGGTCCAATGAACTTCAGGCTAAGTTTGCCTCGAATCCGAATCTCTTTAGCCTTTGGTAGGGGAAACTTTAAGGAAAACTTTATCTCCGACTTCAAATTCCAGTTTCCTCTTTCTTACGTCTGCATATTTCTTCTGACGATCCTGAGAGATTTTCATCTTTTCCCGGATTATTTGGATTTGATCCATAGTTTCTTGAACAACTCTGGTCCTACAGGTACTCTATTCCTCAAATCTTCCCAACAAATCGGCGTTCGGCACTTTCGACCATACAGAGCTTCATATGGAGCCATTCCTATTGTGGCTTGATGACTGTTGTTGTAAGAGAATTCTATTAAAGCTAAATGATCTTCCCAAGACCCTTGGAATTCCAAAACACAAGCTCGCAACATATCTTCCAATACCTGAATTGTACGCTCAGTTTGACCATCGGTAGCAGGATGAAATGCTGTACTAAATTTCAATGTTGTTCCAAAAGCTTCCTGAAGTTTCTCCCAGAAATGAGCCAGAAATCGGGGATCTCTATCCGAAACGATGCTTACTGGTACCCCATGAAGACGGACAATATTCCGAATGTAGGCATCAGCCATCTGCGACTGATTCCAAGTTCCCTTTATTGCAAGAAATCACGCCGTTTTTGTGAGACGATCCACTATTACCCAAATTGAGTCATTTCCTTTCCTCATCTTGGTAACCCAGACACGAAATCCATTGAGACAGAATCCCATTTCCATTCTGGAATAGGTAAGTGGTTGCAATAACCCAGGGCCTTCTGGCGCTCAAACTTCACCTTTTGACATGTTAAACATCTCGCTACATATCTGCCACATCCTTCTTGAGGCCTCTCCACCAGAAGTATTTCTAAGATCTCGCACCATTTTGTCTCTACCAGGATGCACTGAATACGGACTACTATGAGCTTCCTTCAAAATCCTCTGTCTTAAATCCTGATCCTCGGGAACACACCATCGTCCCCTCAGTCTAATACTTCCGTCTTCATATTGAGCAAATTCCTGAGTTTCGCCATTCTTAATCTTTTCTTTGACACCCTGCAGGAATGCATCTTGACCTTGCTTTTCCCGAATCTCTGAGTATAGGTCAGGTTGGACAGTTAAAGCATTCATGGTTCCTCCAATTTCCCCTGAACGTACTAAAACGAGTTCAAATAACTCTATCTCTTTACTCAGTTCATCTGGCATTGCTGATAAAAAGCTTAATTCACTCCTTGGCCTTCTACTAAGTGCATCTGCCACCTTATTTGCTTTTCCGGGATGATATTGAATGTCGATGTCGTAATCTTTGAGCAACTCTAACCATCTTCTTTGCCTCATGTTCATATCTTTTTGAGTGAAGATATATTTAAACTTTTATGATCCGTGAACACCTTACATGAAACTCCGTACAAATAATGTCGCCATAACTTCAGAGCAAAGACAACTGCAGCTAATTCCAAATCATGCACTGGATAATTTTTCTCATGAGGTCGCAACTGTCGAGACGCGTAGGCTATCACTTTCCCATGCTGCATCAACACACATCCCAAGCCTTCCTGAGAAGCATCACTATAAATTTCAAACCCCTCAGTTGGAGGGAAGGTCAAATAGGAGCACTGGTTAACCTCCGCTTTAACTCTAAGAAGGCGGCTTCACATTTTTCATTCCATTGGAAACGGAGATTTTTCCTGATTAAACTTGTGATGGGTAATGCTATTTTGAGAAATTCTTCACAAATCGCCGATAATAACCTGCAAACCCAGAAAACTCCGAACTTCGACACATTCTTCGGTGCTGCCTTCTTCTACTGCCTTAATCTTGTCCGGATCACAGAGATGCCTTCCTTAGACACCACATGTCCGAGAAACTTCACCTCCTCTAACCAAAAATCACATTTACTAAGCTTGGCATACAACTTTTCCTTCTAGAGTGTAGCCAGGACAGTTCTCAGATGACCTTCATGTTCCTCCGATTCCTTGAGTATATCAAGATATCATCTATAAAGATAACCACAAATCGATCCAAGAACGGCTTAAAATAGCGTTGCATTAAATCCATAAAAGCCGCAGGCGCATTAGTCAATCCAAATGGCATAACTAAAAACTCGTAATGCCCGTATCGAGTGCGGAAAGCTGTCTTTGGTATATCCTCCTCTACAATCCTCATCTGGTGATAACCGACCTCAAATCAATCTTGGAGAATACACTCGCTCCCCTCAGCTGATCAAATAGATCATCAATTCTTGGTAAAGGATACCTATTCCGCACCGTGATCTTATTGATCTCTCGATAATCTATACATAATCTCATGGAGCCATCCTTTTTCTTGACGAACAACACTGGTGCTCCCCATGGAGACACACTAGGTCTGATATATCCCTTCTGCAACAACTCATCTAATTGCTTCTTTAATTCTACCATCTCAGCTGGCGCCATCCTATACGGAGCTCTTGAGATCGGGGTAGCTCCCGGAATCAAATCTATATGAAAATCCACAACTCGATGTGGAGGCAACCCTGGTAAATCCTCCGGAAATACATCGGGAAATTCTCGAATTACCGGTATATTCATCAATTTTGATTCAGTTTCTCCTCGTTCCGTTACCTGACAAATATGTGCTTCCATAGCACCATCCCAGCCCTGATGGGTAATGGTTCGTTCTAAGAAGGGTGAAGTTTCACCACTCGAGTATAACATTCTATTATAGCTCGGTTTTTACTCAACCAATCCATACCCAGAATCACATCATACACACCTAAATCAAACATTATCAAATCTGCCTTCAAATCCACCTCCGCAATTCTAATATCACATTCTTTCAGCATATACTTACATCGGAAGGTAGTTTTATCAGGCAAAGTTACACTCAAATCACATGAAGTCACTTTGGGTTTTTGCTCTATGCGGAATGCAAATAGATTTGAAATAAAAGAGTGGGATGCTCCAGAATCAAATAATACAAATGCAGGTAAATTACACACATCAAAGGTCCCGGTAATTACATTACCTTTCTGCTCTATAATCTCTGGCTCCTCAGATGGCTCAGACTTAAGGGCAAATGCTCCCAGGCGCTTTCGATGCTCCTTTTGGTTACGACCCGAGCTCGATTCACCAGCCGCTTTCAGCAGCAACACCTCACCAGGTCGCTGATTACCTTTAGCATTTCCAGATTGATTTAAAACGGGACACTCCTTGATTCTATGCCCCGTCTTCATGCATTTGAAACAAATGCTTTGCCCCTCACAGTTTTTCCCATAGTGATTTTTCCACAACGCCGACACTTCCACTCCTTCTTTCCCCCTCCCCCTACTTTAGTAGGGACTAAGGCCATGGACGTTCCGGCTGGATCCGTCTTAATTTTCTTGCTACTCCCTGCTCCAGATTTTTCGTTCCCCTTCTTCTTTCTTTTCGAGCTTTCATCCTTTTGCTCAATCCGTTCATGTTCTAAGGCTCGATCATACAAATCCTCAAAGCTGCTATGACCCCTATTCTTTTCTGGTACTTCAAATTTAACCCTTCAAAAAATCGCATGGATTTACCCTTTCGTTGCTAGTAAAGTCTGGAGCGAACCGCGAGATTCCATAAATTTGGCAGCATATTCTACTACCGTCATCTGCCCTTGCCTTAAGAACAAGAATTCATTCTCCTTTTTCCTTCTCAATGCTGGAGGAAAGAACTTATTCCTCAACTTTTCCACGAACATTTCCCAGGTGGAAATGGCTTGGGTGGAGGTTTTCTTAACTGTACCCCACCACATATCCGCAGGGCCTTCTAGGTAAAAGGATGCCAGCTTTACCTTCAAATTCTCTGGACAGTTGACCACATCCAGCAGCTTTTCCATATATGCAATCCAGTCTTCAAATTTTACCGGATCCGCTTCGCCGTCATAGCCCCGTGGCTTATGAGCAGCAAGCCTCTTATAGAACTTCCCTTCCTCATTATCCCTATTTTGTTCCTGCTTTTCCAGGATTGCCAGCAATCGGGTATTCATTTCCCTTAGCTGACGTATCTGTTCGGCTTGAGAATTTTCCAGCTGTTCCTGTGGTTCATTGTTTTCCACATTCTGCTGGATCTCATTGGTCACGTTGATATGTGCCATAACCTATAAAATGATAACTGAATATTCTTAGTAATCCCAAAATTTCCAGATTATTACATATAAGCTACTAAACACTTATTCCCAAAAAGGATTGCAATTTTCCCCACTTTACACGTATAAGCACATATATTCATATCACAGATCATTCAAAATATATTATAACTTGAAAATCTTAACTTCAAAATACAATACAATAGTTCCATTGCCCAGAGTCAATCATCTCATCCTGACAATTCTTTTACACATACAATAAAACTAAGGCTACCACCACTTCCTTCCACATCATTATTATGCTAATTCCTCCTAAAAAATGTTATATGGATCATATGCGTATCCACTGTCATCGCTACTGGAGGATGGGGTTTCGGGAATGTAGTCGGGGTCACTCATCCATGAGTTACTTCCTCAAAATACTACTCCTGGCACTCCCGAGGGTACTCCTGAATCATCACTTGATCCTCTCGAATTACGTGACCGGGAAGGAGCCATACTCGAAGCAGAATCTCCAGATCTTTGAGGTTGAGGTGGTGCCATACTAGCAGCAGAGTTAGGGGGTGTAGGAACTCTTCCCCCTCTTCTTATTTGGTATTCTACTATGGCTATTCTGTTGTACATATCTATCCAGTACTGAGCATCCCGACCCATATCTTGCAAACCCACTGCTTGCTTAGCCCGTTCCATCTCCTCTAACACCTCCTCCGGTGTTCCTTCCCACCTGATCAGATTCTTATCAATATTATCTATAACACTCTCATTCAAATTCAACAAAGATGGTGTTGCCATAAACAAAGTTAGCAATTTCCAGTAGGTCCAACGGAACAACACCTAGGGATGAAAATGCGGTAAGGTCTTGATGAGGGTGTATGCTTGAATAGCAGGTCGAGTGAAAGGATTATGGTTTCCACTCCCATATAACTGGCTATACTCTTCTATGACATTGAGTTTCTCTCTAGCAAATACCAACGGATCCTCTCCTTCATTCCTCTTAACATCTGGTTCCTCTTGGTACCTTCGATTTCCATCACTACCAATCACCCAATATGCGTTGTTTCTCCATATTACTCTTGACCCATTACCATTACCACTTCCATTTGCAGACATCTAATTGCACATACATAACACATAACTTAGATATCACACATAAGTATCACACACATAATCTACACACATTATTTGCCCTACTAAGCATGATATTTATACCATCATAGCATTTCTTAGCTTTCTTGAACATGATCAATCAATTATTTAAAACACTTATGTTTAAACACTTGAATACCTATATGAAGATAAGTATCAAAATCACGTTTTCATTTTTCTTTAAAAAGAAGAAAAACCTTGGCTCGGATACCACTTGTAACAGCCCCCGTCCTAGCTTATGTTAAATATTAATTAAAAACTATACTTTCTAGCAATAGTGGAAGCAAGAGCATAATCAAACGTTACGGAGGCTCTCACCTGCTGGAGTCAACCCATTAATATGGCTGGGTTGACTCCAGCAGGTGACAGCCTCCGTAACGTTTGATTATGCTCTTGCTTCCACTATTGCTAGAAAGTATAGTATTTTATTAATATTTAACATAAGCTAGGACGGAGGCTGTTACATAATCACACGATTCGGAGTCCCTCGAGTACTCATATCGGACAACGGCCGCCAATTCAGTAGCGGTCCTACGCGCGAATATTGTTCAAAGTTCGGGATTGAGACCAGATTCTCCGCCGTTAGTCGACCACAGACTAATGGACAAGCCGAGGCAGCCAACAAAGTGGTCCTGAAGGGGCTCAAAACGATGCTCGAAGGAGCAAAGGGTTCATGGATAGATGACCTCCAGGGGATTCTCTGGTCTAGCAGGACCACCGTTCGAGAAGCGACCGGCCACTCACCCTTCAACCTGGTCTACGGCAGCGAGGCAGTTCTACCTGTCGAGTTGGGCATCCCCTCGCCTCGTATCACATTCTATGACCAGGAAAGCAATGATGAGCGGAAGAGGCTTTCCCTCGACCTTCTCCCTGAAACACGAGGGACGGCCCTCCTCCGAGCTATCTCCTACAAACTTAAACTCACCCGGTTATTCAACCGCCGCGTTAAGAAGCGACCTTTTCAAGTCAATGACTTGGTGCTCCGAAAATTTGAGTCCACGGGACGACAACCTAGTCTAGGAAAGTTGCAACCCAACTGGGAAGGACCATACCGTGTGACCTCGATAGTGCGCCTTGGCACCTACCGACTCGAAGACCAAGAAGGACGTCCGCTACCTCGACCATGGAACGCAGACAATCTCCGAAAATTCTATGTTTAAATTGGTTTGTCCCTCGAGTGTGGAGGCATACCGCATGCTGACTATCTTGTAAGACACTGAAACATGTGTCCCAGTTATTTTGTAAGGTACTGAAATGTGCCGATGTAAAATTGCCTATTTTTAGGTGTCATCAATAACAAAGTTACCTTTTGAAGCAAAACTCGACCCAAATACAAAGCGATAGTATTCTCGAGTTGCCTTGGGCTCATTGGCCCTTGAAGCAACCTCGATCGAAGTCTATAGTATTCTCGAGTTGCCTTGGGCTCATTGCCCTTGAAGCAACCTCGATCGAAGTCCCTAAGTATTCCCGAGTTGCCTTGGGCTCATTGGCCCTTGAAGCAACCTCGATCGAAGTCCCTAAGTATTCTCGAGTTGCCTTGGGTTCATTGGCCCTTGAAGCAACCTCGATCGAAGTCTCTAGAATTCTCGAGTTGCCTTGGGCTCATTGGCCCTTGAAGCAACCTCGATCGAAGTCCCAAAGTATTCTCGAGTTGCCTTGGGCTCATGGGCCGTTGAAGCAACCTCGATCGAAGTCTTTAGTATTCTCAAAGTTGCCTGAAGGGGATCATTGGCCTCTGAGCAACCTCGAGTAAGGTCTACAAAAGTCGCTCAAAGTAAGCATCGACGAATTTTAGAAAAAGCAAGTAAAAACTCGAAGGACAAACCAATAAGAAAAGCAGAAGTATTATTCCATTAATCATAGTACAAGCCATCGAAGGCATCACAATGCAAGCCCAAAGAAAAACCTAGATCAAACAAGAAAGCCTAAGGGTACAATATTAACCCTACTAGGAGACATAAAGAAAAGAGAAGCCAGGGGAGAAGGAAGAGAAAAAGGAGGAAGGCTCGAAGCAGGCCACGGCTCATCCCTCGAGATTAGCCGGATGGGGAGCTTGTTCCTCGATCGACCCTTCTTCCTGGGAGAGCGCCTTGACACCCTCCTCTACCTCACTCCAAGGAAGGCTGGGGGCAAGCTTCTCGACAACCAATCGGACCTTGCGAAGCGCCTCGGTCTGACCAATCTCGGAAGCCTGCAGGAGGCATCCTCGAGGAAGGTCCTTCCCTCCTCAGACTCCTTCCAGTCAAGGACAATGGCCTCCCGGCACTCTCGAGCCTTGGCAATGGCCTCTTCGGCGCTCTTTCGAGTTTTCTCAATCTTCTCCTCGGCCCTCTTGCAATCCTTGGCCGCGGCCCTCTGCCGCTTGCTAGCAGAGTCCCTTTGATTAAGGGCGATGTCGCGCTCCTGCTCCAGCTCAACCTTCTTCTCCTCGAAGGCCCTCAAAGAATTGGCCATCGACTCTCGAGCCTCGGAGAGCTGCATCTCAGACAAGCGCAGCCGATTGACGAGAGTATGCCTCTCGTCCCAGGACATCTCCCCCGAGGCCGTCCTAGGGGCCAGCCCAGGGGTAGACCTCCGTGCCAAGGACAGCACCCTAGTCGACAGCTGACAAAGATCGAGGAAAAGAGTAAGAATAAAACAAAAGAATGTCAAAATTAGAAGAGGTAAGAGGGTTTGGTAAAGAAACTCATCATACCTCGGTTAAGGTGGCCTTGACGGCTTCGACTTCTTGACCGCCGGGCGACAGGCACGCCCTCTCGTCCAGCTCCGTCACCAGATGCTCCGAGGCCTTGTCGAAGCGGGCAGCCATCTCAGCTCTCGAGATGGCAGAGAAAGGTAATCTCATAGCTTCCTCGAGAAAGGGCTTCCTCTTCGAGGACGCCACGACTACGGCTGCGCTCGAGGGAACCACAGCAGAAGGGGCATGAAGATCCTCAGGCTTGGTCGAGGTAGGTTCCTCGACTTTGCTTTCTATCGGCTCCGTCTTAGGAGCTGAAAGAGACGGTACCTGCTTCCCTCCCTCGAAGGAGGGGTCCGCCTCCTTTTTCACCACGGGAGATCCCGTGGGGCCCCCGAGATGGAGGAAGAACCAAGGCCAGCCTTCGCCAGCCTTCGCCAGCCTTCGACGTTTGGCAGCCCGAAGTGCCTCGGCTGTTATCATAGGTGAAGACATCTTAAGACGAAGGTGAGAAAGGAAGGGAGAATCAAATCTTAGAGGGAGAGAGAGAAGTGAGAATGAGATTGTGAAACCCCTTGGGACTAATTGTCCGTACTTATAGGCGGTATTGATTGCAAGTCCCCAAAAACAGCATTAATTATCTCCATTTAATGTTCCCCATGCACGCGCTAGCTGGCGACCTCCGGCATTCAGCCACGAGAACCCTCAAGCATCGAGTGACATCCCACTTCGAATAACACAAGAAAAAGAGCAAAGATGAGCAAAAAATGAGCATTCATTTCTATAAAGGGCAGAATACATCCTAAAAACCACGAGGGTTTAGCTAAAAATGAATATTCATTTCTACCAAAAGAGATAAACTTAAGGTGCCTCGCAGGGCGTAACTAACGGCACAAGATAAGCATAAATCTAGTCAGAGCTGCTCGAGGAGTCACTCTCGGAAGTCTCAGAGACCGTTTCGACCTCTTCACTGTCAGAGGAGCCCTCGTTCAAGTCCGCATGGGCATTCGAGCTCTCTGGAACCACCTCCTCCTGAACCTCGAGCTCTGCAGAAGCTTGAGGGTCCCCGACATGTTGGGGCTCCTCACCCAGGACCTCGGCAGCATTGATGGCATCGTCCACTTCAAGCACAGGGCTGGCCTCATGGCCCTCGTGAAAGGCCGCATCAACGGAGAGGTTGTACTCCGCCTTGACCGGAGACCAGCTAGCTCGAGGACACACCTTCCTAAAGGCAGCCTGGAGCCTATCGACCGCCTCCCGAGTGGCCACTTCGGATGCTTCTAAACCCATGTCCGCCGCAAATTCGAGACCAGACTGCGAGGTTTTCCATTCCTCGATTATCTCGTCTCGTTTACGCTGGACACTGTTCCTCTGGCTCGTTAGGTCATTGACCTTGTTCTCGAGGGTGGTTTTCTCATCATCCCAGGCTACCTTCTCATCCTCGAGCTTCTTGTTTAAGGCCTCGATCTCCTTGGTTTGCTCCTCATATAGCCTCGTCTTCTCCTTCAGACCCTCTCGAAGCTTGCGGAGGCCAGCAGTGTATCGATGACTTATTACCGTCATACGAATCGAGTGCTGAAAGAAACAAACCGAGTTAGAAAAGCATAAGTAAAGATAAGACTAGAAGAATAAAGACTAGGCCCAGGAGAAATTCCAACTTACATCAACCCAGGACGAGTGAAGCTGCTCGACTTCCTCCTCCTCCGACAGACCTCGAATCAGCGTCAAGTCGGGCCTCGAAACGAGCCTCTTGGCCAACGAGTCGAAGAGGTTAGCCTTCTCAAGGGTCGACTTCTGAGTAAAGTCCCGAAGGTCCTCTTCGGTCTCCACCACCTTTCTCTTCTTAGCGAGGGGAGGCGCTTCCCCCTGGGCCAAGGAGTCCCCAGTCTCCGAGGTCGCAGTCGATTTTCCCTTAGACCTCGAGGCCTCCCTTGCAGCTCGAGGGGCGCCCTCTACATCGACAACTCTTCTCTCGGCCTCCTCTCGAGGCGCAATAATAGCGGACCTCGTTGAAGGGCGGACCTTCAACCTCTTCGAAGGATCCTGAAAAAGGGGAAGAGTGAGACAAAGCAAGCATACTAAACAATATGTAATTCGAGCAAAAGTTACCTTTGGGGCCCGGGGGACTTTAACCTCGCCTTTCGACAGCTTCATCTTAAGCTGCTCTTGAACCCGTTGGTTGGCGGTTAGGCGTTTTTGCATCTCCTCGTCAAGTTCTTGGCGAGCTATGGCTGCCAAAGACAAAGGTAAACGATCAGTACATTAAAAATAAAGGCAGGTCGAGGGCCTTAAGCATACAAAGTCCCTACCCGGAGGATTGGCCGGGCTTAACCCCATTGTTGACAAGAAGTGCTCATTGCTTAGGTCATCCACGGCAGGATTCCAGTACTGAGGCACCTGTTTCTTGTCCCCCCTCTCGAGGATGGTAAGACACTGGCAGTAAATGGCAACCCGAGCCTCCTCCTTCGACATGGGAGGCACCGACCTGTTCATACATAGATTGGGGCCCTCAACCAAAGGAACCATTGGGAAATCCCACGGCTCAGCTCGATATACGTACAAAAACTCAGTACGAAAGTGCTTCTGATTTGATGGCATAGTGCCCACAACTTTGTAGGGAAAACGGACCTGGAAGCTCCACCAGCCCTCTCCGTTCGAACGTGGGGACATGACGACCAATTTCATCATGTTCCTCCATAGTACCAGGGAAGGCTGGGTACCCATCATCTTGCAGATAGCTAGGAAGCCAACCATCGAGCCCACACTGTTGGGCATCAGTTGGCACAGGGCCAGGCCATAAGAATCCAGTACCTCGATTATAAAGGGATCTACGGGGAATCTCAGCCCCACCTCGAGGTAGGCTTTGTATACCGCTATGCAGCCCGTTGGAGGAGTACAGACCGTCTCTACGGGATCCGGGATATAAAGAGCATAGGGGTGTCTGATGAAGTATGAGCTTTCGAGAAAGCGGAGGTTCTCCGACAAAAAGTCCATAAACGGCCCTCGATTTTGGAAGTGGGATATTCCCTTGGGCAGGTTGTCCTCCTCGCTCCTACCGTTGGTGCTCGCGGTAAGGGAGTTACTCTCGTTACTCTCTGCCATCACTCGAACAACCTGGTTATCGAGGAGATCATCTAAGTAACTCCTAACGGCTCAGGATTGAGCAATTGTAACAAGGTGGGGAGGATTATCTAGCTCCCCCTCCCCACCAGATAGCACGGATAACCCGTCGCTCGAGTATGGTAGGGCGTCGAGGACCTGAGCAGGGTCCATGCACTCGAAAGCCACGGACACCATAGGGACCCCCCGATGAATACCCCGTCGAACAAAGGTTCTAGGAGAGGAGGAGGGGTCCCCGAGCTAGAAGAAGCTCTCCCCAGGTCCATCGATGGGGGGCTCCACGCAGAGCGGTCCATAAGGGTAATAAAAAGGAAAAAGAAAGAGATCGTACCTTGTTTAAGAGCACACCCTCGAAATCCGTCTGCACCACGAGGAAAGGCTATCAATCTTTAGGGCTCTCGAGATCGTAAAGAGAGAAGGGAGGTAAGATTCTCAAAAGGATCAGAGCAACGCAAATGAGACAAAAATCAAAGTACTTGTCTTCACTTATATAGACCGCCTGAAAAGGACGGTTTACCTTCCGACAGACTCCAGACCAGCTCAAGATGCCACGTCAATGGGCCTCCCCAAAAGCCCAAGAGAGTGATAAGCATCCTGGACCAACACCACCCAGTTCCTCGGAAGCTTGGCTATGAACCTAGCTCGACCCAACGTAAGCACGTTCGGGCTCCCTCGAAAAACCCATCCGCCGGAGCTCTAACTCCCTAGGCCAGTCGCGCCCAGATGGAGGCCAAAGCCCTACCCTTAGGCACCTCACCCTGATCGAGTGAGGGATATCTCGAATGGCTTCATCATCGAGATTGACGCCCGTCAAGCGCCACGACGTCATACCCCTCGAGTGAACCAGGGACGCCTGGGTAATCTCGGGCGAGGCTACTTCCTCAGGGTTGTCCGAGGCTCATCAGCCCCACAATCACGAGCGAAGACTCAGAACTCCTTCAAGTTATACAAACCCGGTCGATAGCTTCGAACGAAGTCTCTGAACCCCCTCGAGTTGCTTAGGGCTAATCGGCCCAAAAGCAACCTCGAGTGAAGTCTTTAAGGTCCCTCGAGTTGCCTGGGGCTCATTGGCCCCTGGAGCAACCTCGAGAGAGAACCTTGAACATCCTTGAGTTGCCTGGGGCTTATCAACCCCCACGTAACCTCGAGCGAAGTCTTTAAGGTCCCTCCAGTTGCCTGGGGCTCATTGGCCCCTGGAGCAACCTCGAGCGAGAACCCTGAACCTCCTCGAGTTGCCTGGGGCTTATCAACCCCCACGTAACCTCGAGCGAAGTCTTTAAGGTCCCTCGAGTTGCCTAGGGCTCATTGGCCCCTGGAGCAACCTCGAGCGAGAACCCTGAATCTCCTCGAGTTGCCTGGGGCTTATCAACCCCCATGTAACCTCGAGCGAAGCCTTTAAGGTCCTTCGAGTTGCCTGGGACTCATCGGCCCCTGGAGCAACCTCGAGCGAGAACCCTGAATCTCCTCGAGTTGCCTGGGGCTTATCAATCCCCGCATATCCTCGAGCGAAGTCTTTAAGGTCCCTCGAGTTGCCTGGGGCTCATTGGCCCCTGGAGCAACCTCGAGCGAGAACCCTGAACCCCCTCGAGTTGCCTGGGGCTCGTAGGCCCCCAAACAAATCTCGAGCGAAGTCTTGGAGGTCCCTCGAGTTATCTGGCTCAATGGCCCTTACGCGATCTCGAACGAGGTCCCTAAGACCGCTGAAGATGCCTAGGGTTCATTGGGTTCCGCGAAACACACGATAGCGACCAAGGCCCCACCATGTATTTCGCGTGGCGCTAATGTTTGGGACCAAACCTGGGCCCCCTGATAATCAGGCCTAAATCCTCCCCTCCAACATGGAAGCCTCCCAGTGGGGCCCAGTAGCCTTAAATTCCGTGCCTACACATGGCAGGGAATTTCCTCACACTTTTCAACGCCTATAAATGTAGGGCAGATCCCCATTTATTGAGGTACGCAATCCTAGACAGCACACTTGGCAACCATCAATTAATACACTTACTGACTTGATCGTCGGAGGGGCGATCCCGGATCCACCCCCGGGGTAGTCTAACCTTCGCTTTGTGCAGGTCTCCGAGCAGATAGGCCTTCATCAACCCTAATCTCGATCATTCCCACCTAATACAAGTTTTTACCCGAAACAATAATATAATGATTTGATTTTGAACTAATTAAAGTTAACTAAAATTTAGAGTAAACAAAATAAACTTGGCAATAATAACAATAATGAATTGGGAAACAAACAATAATATGAAATCTAGGACAGTCAAATCCACCACTAATAATATGACTAATAGATTAATTGGAATGAGAATCAATAGGTTTATCAAGTATCCTAAACTACAAGCCGGGATACTCACAAAAATAGTATTGTGACTAATTAAGTGACAAAACTTATCTAACCAAAGTATAAATTATTCAGCTTTTAACCACAAATCATGAAATACAATTGCATGACATCACACTTTGGACTACAAGAACAAAGTATGTAAATTTGATAACGATATAAACTAATAATTAATTCTACAAGAACAATCATCAATCTATGTTGCAAATAATAATCAACCCAATAATAATCTCAGTAGTTACGCAATCATAAACCAAAAATCAATTCCCAAACACAATTAAACTATCAATTCATACTAAAAGAGTTTCATCTACGTCCTAGAAAAGAGAATTAGCCATTCATAATCGAAGAGAACATCACCCAACTATAAGAAACCATGGTTGAAAATCAGATTGCAAGCTTCATTCTCCGTCGTCTGACCTACTTCGTGCTCTCCCATCGAACTGTTATCCTCGCCCTACTGGGGCTGCCCGTCTGATTGTTGTTATGTCCCGTTGTCTCCTCTCCCTTTTCCTGATGTTGCGCCCTCATGAAAAGTCCCAGCCCCCAAAACCCTCAGTCTCCTTTTCCTTTTTATTCTTTTCTTTTCTTCATTTTTTGCACTTCATTCACTCTTCCATGATAGCAATGGGCTTTAGCCCATTTCTTTCAATTAGCTTAGCACTAATAAGAAAATCTAAATTTCCTCTACTCCTTTGACAGATATGTTGTGATTGTGGGTTTGAGCTATTAATTTGCTCAAGACCCTTTTTCGTTTATTTGACTCCAAAAGTATAATGTACATGCAAACATTTGATAAATTATTATTAGTATAAAATATAATATAGTCCAAACTAATGAATAATCAAATAATATAATTACTATATAACCTAGAAAAAATGATAAAGTACCACAACTTATAGTTTATGATACTAATAAAGAACTAGTAAGTCGGAATAAGAAAATTATAATATATAATAATTCTCCCTTATCAACTCTCCAACACTATAATGACGAGATATATCACATGTTTTCTGAAATTTATCACAAGCTAGACAAAATTGATGTGCATATTTAAATAATGTGGGCCAATAAAATCCACTTTGGAGTATTTTGGCAGCTGTTCTCTTACCTCCAAAGTGGCCCCCACAAGAATAAGAATGACAAAATGATAGAATATCTTAGGTACACATCTTCTAATTACTTGGTCTGAACAATGCTTAAACAAATAATAATCTTCCAAATAATAATGTTTAACCTGTGAAAAGAATCTTTCTTTCTCTTGTTTTGACCATTGTGACAGTATTTGACTAGAAGTAAGATAGTTAACAAAATGCACAAACCATGGAAGACGTGTATGTGAAATTGCAAATAATTTTTCATCAGGAAACTTATCATGTACAGCTAAATCATTAGTATGTTCAAGAATAAGCCTGGAGAGATGATCAACGACTGAATTTTCGGATCCCCTTTTATCTTTAATTTCAATATCAAATTCTTTTAACAGGATAATCCACCTAATTAGTCTAGGTTTTGACTCTTTCTTAGACATTAAGTATCTTAAAGCTGCATGATCACTTTCGAGCATAAAAGATAAGAGGGGGACTTATAAGTGCAAACACAATGGCTAGTAACTGTTTTTTCAGTGGTTGAGTAATTTTTCTGAGCATCCGTAAGAGTTCGACTAGCATAATAAATTACATGAGTTGCTTTATTTACCTTTTGACCAAGTACTGCACCAACAGCGTAGTCATATGCATCACACAAAATTTCAAAAGGCAAAGAAAAATTGGGGGGCTACACTATAGGTGCTGACAGAAGCAACGATTTTATCTTTTCAAAAGACTCAACACATGATTGATCGAAAATAAAGGTGATATCTTTAGCAAGAAGATTGGTGAGAGGCCTAACAAGCTTGCAAAAGTCTTTAATGAATCTCCTATAAAAACCTGCATGGTCTAGAAAGGATCTAGTATGCTTAACAGAAGTAGGAATAGGAAGATTAGAGATGATATCAACTTTAGCTTTATTGACTTCAATACCTTTCTTTGAAATTCTATGACCTAAAACAATACCTTCCTTAACCATAAAATGGATCTTTTCCCAACTCAGAATAAGATCTACCTATTCACATCTCTTTAATATAGTAGTCAAGTTGCCTAAACACTCATCAAATGAAGACCCAAAAATAGAGAAATCATCCATAAACACCTCTAAAAATTTGTCAACCATATCACAAAAGATCGACACCATATATCTTTGGAAAGTAGAAGGTGCATTACATAACCCAAAAGGCATCCTTCTAAATGCAAACGTACCTGCGGGACATGTAAAAGTAGTTTTCTCTTGATCTTCAGGATAAATAGCTAATTGGTTGTAACCAGAATAGGCATCAAGAAAGCAATAGTAACTTTGACCAACTTTTATGAGATCTGATCAATAAAAGGTAATGAAAAGTGATCTTTCCTAGTCACGGAATTAAGCTTCCTCTAATTAATACAAACTCGCCAACCTGTGGTCTCCCTAGTAGGAACAAGCTCTCTCCTTCACTATTTTTCACAACTATAATACTAGACTTTTTAGGAACAACTTGCACGGGACTAACCCACTGACTATCAAAAATAGGGTATATGATACCAACATTTAAAAGTTTTACGACATCTTTCATGACCACTTCTTTCATGTGTGGGTTCAACCTTCGTTGCATCTCCCTAGTAGATTTACCATTTTCTTCTAAAAAGATCCCATGCATACAAATAGAAGGACTAATTCCTCTTACATCTGCTACAGACCATCCTATAGCTCTCTTATGCTTTGCTAAAACCTTTTTTTTTTGGCAATTCAAAGTTTTTATTGACTACTAAAAAAAGTTTTACAATCTAAAAGAAGCAGGAATCAAAAGCCAACTTTCCTTGGAAAGAAGACCCTCAAGACCAGCCCCTTACAACTCATCCTGGACAATCCCAGGAACTACAAAACAAGTAGCTTATAACATAAGCTGAGTTACATCACAGTCATACCTACAAGCAATAGCAAAAACAATCTACCTAACTACCTGCTGAGGAGTAAGAGATTGATCATCAAAAACCTTCTTGTTTCTCTGTATCCAGATATGATAGACACATTCAATAAACAGCATATTAAGAAGTTGGTGAGGCCTATATTTCTTCCTACTGCATTTTGCTACAGTTGAGATGATTATAGCAAGGTCTGAGGCAACAGTGACATTGATAAGCTGCAAACATCTACTCCAAATGGCCTTGCTGTAATCACAATTGAAGAACAAATGTGCTGGAGTTTCATCAGCAGTATTGCAAAGAGGGCAGCTCTGATCTCTGACTATGCCCCACTGGTATAGCCTGGTTTTGGTGTTCAACCTACCATGTAGCATCATCCAAGTAATGAAAATAGCTTTAGGAGAAGCCTCGCTATTACATGTAATTCTTCTCCACTCCACTTTAGGCCTTTCTCCCCTTAGAAACCAATAGCACTTCCTTATAGAGAATTTTTTATGATGCACAAATTGATTGCAAGTAGTGAAATCTATAAGTAGATGCCTTGCTTCAAGAATATTCTTTATAGCCCGAGATAGCCTGTTAGGAATAGCAGTTGTCCAAACATCAGCTTGCTTAATATAATAGACATGGAGCCATTTAATCCATAGTCTATCTTGCTTTAGAGCAAGGGCCCAGAAGTGCTTTGCAATGGCAACCTTGTTCCAGGTGATGATTTCTTTGAAGTTCAACCCACCACAAACCTTCTTATTACACATATAATCCCATGAAATAGGAGATTTTTTGGAATTAGTATCCATACCTTCCATAGGAAGCTTCTGAGTGTAGTTTGGATTTCTCTTAGCACTTTCTTTGGAAGGAGGAAGATCTGGCACCAGTAAGCTTGGATACCTTGAAGAACTGACCTAATCAGCTGGACTCTTCCTGCATAAGAGAGCTTCCTAGATGCCCATGTTTTGACCCTTGCAACAACTTTAGCAATGAGAGGTTTACATTCAGTATAGAACAGTTTCCTGGAATGAAGTGGAACACCTAGATATCTAAAGGGGAAGCTTCCAATTGGCATTTGGAGCAGCTCCTGAAGACTAGTAATTTCACCATCCTGGATACCAGCAAAATACACATTGCTTTTATCAAGATTAGCAGCAAGACCTGAGGCAGCAGAGAACTTGTTGAATGCTTGCATAAGAAGTGTGATTGAGCTTTGATCAGCTCTTGCAAAGAGGAGTAAATCGTCAGCAAACATTAGATGAGTGATACCAAGCCTTTCACATCTAGGGTGAAAGTTAAAATCTGGATTGTGCTTCAAAGAATCAAGACACCTAGATAAATACTCCATACAGAGTGCAAACAAGAAAGGAGACATAGGGTCTCCTTGGCTCAGACCCTTCTTTGCATGGAAAGGAGAGCTAGGAATTCCATTTATAAGAATGGTGTAATAAACAAATGTGACACACAACATAATCCAATTAATAAATTGTTGTGGGAACCCAATTTCAGAGAGCATTACTTGCAAAAATGGCCATTCAACAGAATCATAGGCCTTCTTTAGGTCAATTTTGACCATACACCTTGGCTAACATGCTTCATAGTATACCCTTTGATGAGTTCAGTTGCCAAGAGTATATTATCAGATATAGACCTATTAGGAATAAACCCAGCTTGAGCAAGATCAACAACATCACCCATAACCTTCTGTAGTCTACTTCTGATAATTTTAGAAATTATCTTATAGAGTACAGTTCAACAAGCAATAGGCCTTAGGTCTTTCACATAGGTGGGATTAGGAACTTTAGGAATAAGAGTAACCACAATATCATTGATCTCCTTAGGCATAATTCCATTTTCAAAGAAATCCCAAATAGCCATGTATACTTGAGGTTTAATAGTGTGCCAAATTTTCTTGAAAAAATAATTATTAAAACCATCAATACCAGGAGCCTTGGTATCATCAATACAATTGAGAGCATGGTCAATTTCAAGAGTTGTAACAGGAGCTATAAGAGCATGAGAGTCCTCCATACTAACCTTTTTACCAGCTCTAACTGTTGGAATATCAACCTCAGGAAGAGTACTTGTTGCTGACTCCAGTAGACTTTTATAGAAGCTAAGCACTTCTGCTTGAATAGATGAGTTCAAAGTGAGTTTATTACCTTGAGCATCATACAAAATATCTATGCTATTTCTAGCATATCTCTCTTTCATGGCCTGGAAGAAATAATGACTATTCCCATCTCCTAGCTGCAGCCACTAGATTCTAGATTTCTGCTTATAAGCACTTTCTTCAACAGCCAAAAATTTCATTAACATCTGGATACATTCCTGCTCTTGTGCTTGTAGATCTCTGTCAGTAGCACTATTTTAAAGGGCTGTTTGAATGCTGCCTAATTGCTCCCCGATTTGAGTGATTCTTTGATCAAGCTTAGCAAAGTCTTTCTTATGCAACTGCTTTAATTGACCCTTCATAGTTTTAAGCTTCTGCCAAATCTACTTCATCCACTGCCTATTCTCAAAAGTGCCCCAGCATATATATTGTATCAATGTTCATGGCTAGCCATGAAATTAAAGAATTTAAATGGTCTCCCTCCTGAGTGGTGACTAGTAGAGCAGTCTATTATCAGAGGGCTATGATCAGATAGGCCTGACTTCTGATAGTCAACCATTGCACCTGAGTACTTAGTCAGCCAATGAGAATTGATAAGACATCTATCAATTCTACTAAGTATTCTATTATCCCCTTGACTCTTATTAGTCCAAGAGTAGTAATGACCACAACTTCGAAGCTCAGAGAGATCACTATTTTCAATACAATCTGCAAAATCTTGTATTTCATATGTAGTGACAGGCCTTCCTTGAAATCGATCATTATAGTCAAGCAAAGCATTGAAATCACCAAGGACACACCATCCCCCCTGCATAGAGTTATCTAATCTAAGCAGATCAGCCCATAAACTCCTTCTTGTTTCAATTGTATGAAGTCCATAGACAACAGTAACTTGCATACTGTCTCCTGTTTGTTTATCAAAAAGCAAGCCATGGATCCATTACTCTTGTGTGTGAGCAATTTGGAAGGTAACTAAAGTAGGATTCCATCCTATCCATATTCTTCCCCGAGGAGAATCAGTGTAATTGTCTTCCCACCTCCAATTCCCTCTCATCTTCTTCATAATTCTATCTTTATTACTTCCTTTCACTTTAGTTTCAAGTAGACCAATAAAGTGAATTTTATTATTACCTAGATACTTCTTCACTTCTACAATAGAAGAGGGATTATTCAATCCCCTCACATTCCAACTACTAATAATCATGTAGGGATATGGAAGGAGTTTGCCCCCCTTCATCAACTGTGTGAACCACAACACCTGGACCTCCATGGTTAACTTGTTTCTCTTTAGATCCCTTGGAAGGCACTATGCTCTAGACTACTTCTCCTACTCTGACTTCAGCTGATGGCACAGTTGCAGCTGGAGTTACTGCTGATGATACAACTGGAGTTGGAGTTTGTACTGGAGTAACAGTTGGAGTAGTATTAGCAGGCGTTCCCATTTTCTCTGCTATCCCCTGTAAGGAAGCTTCTGATGCTACTGCATTTTCTTGCTCTCTTTTATCTTCTTCAACCACCTGAACTAGACCTTTTGCAACCCACTTTTGAGTAACTTTAGCTTCAATTCTAGCCCTAGGTGGGTGTTTCTTCCTAGCACAGTCATGACCAGCAGTTTGATACTTATGACAAAAGGGTGGAATCCAATCATAGGACACCTTCTGCTCAATAGTGTGTCCATTTGCATCTTCAATAAACACCACCTTAGGAACTTCTTTAGTCACATCTACCTCAGTGAGGACCCTGGCAAAGGATACTCTCATCTGCTTGGTGGTGCACTCATCTGCAAATAAAGGTACACCTATCATACTACTTATTCTACTGAGAGTTTCAGGTCCCCAGCAATTAAGTGGCAGATTAGGAAAGCGCACCCAGAGAGGCACCACTCTCATGATTTCTTCATGGAAATTGAAGTTAGGGGTCCAGGCTTTGACAATCATTGGCCTATTGTTCAAAGTGTAGGGCCCTGCATAGAGGATTTCATTCCTATCTTCCATATTATCAAATTTAACCAAGAAATAACCATCTTCAGGTAGGAATACCTTAGGCTTGCTTACATTGTTCCATTCAAGAGCAATAAACCTAAAAATGGCCCTAAGGGTAGGTCTTTGACCCACAACATACAACACAACAGCATTTGCCCATATTTCAGATAGCTGAGCAACTTTCTTCTTATCTATTTGAGCCACAGATTTACCATTCTTAATAGATGGAGTTACAAACTTAAGTGACATACCTTTAGCAGTGAGACGTTTCTCTGCTGTCAATGTGGCCCAGGATTTAGGCACATCTGGAACTTCCTTAGCAGCTTCATGCTCAGGGGAGACTTCATTGGTTATGACAATAGCTTCAACAGGATGTTCACTCCCAACACCCTTGTTTTCGACAATATCACCAACAACTTCCATAGCTCCAGAAGAACTAGCCATATTAACTCTTTGCACCATTGACGCCTGTCTTTGAGCTATTCTATCCTGCTCAAATGTTGATTTCATGAGTGCTAGCACACTATTTCCTTCCGATGACTCATTGCTAACAAGAACCCCCGAAGTTATTGTAGTACCCTCATTACTTCCTTTCAAAGTTTCATACTTTGATGCCAACAACTGTGCTTGACGAGTTTTAGGAGGATTAGGCATTTGTTGCTTCTTCTTTCAACCCATAATAAGCAAGAAATTAGTAGCTTACACCATACGTAACTTCAAGCTTGGCAATGGAGGAAGAGAGAAACCCTAGGTCCTAACTTCAGAGTTTGTTTTATGGGTTTCTGTTTTGCTAAAACCTTAATCAGTGCTGATTCCTACTCATTAGAAAATTCAGATGAAATTATAACTGGTAAAGTCTCATTAGACCCTAGATATGCATACTTGAGTGTAGATGGAAGAGGTTTTAACTCAAGTTTAGGTGGAGAAACTATAGATAATAGGGATGGAGAGTCAGAGAGCGGTGGTAAAGGCTCATTTCTAGACACCCAAGAAGAAGTTTCTAAAATGGAAGTATGATCAAGAATAGACCTCAATAGCTCAAAAACATTTCCCAGGTTATATGTCCCAATGTTCTCATGTGCAATAATAGTTTCTAGAGCATCTATAGATATGAGTGCAGGTAAAGCCTCCTCAACTAACTCATCAATCAAATCAACAAAGAATCATTCAGATTCATTTTCAAATGTAGGTTGAGAAGAAGCTCTAAAAATAGTCAGTTTAATTTTCATATTTAAAACAGAGACCACCACCTCTCCAGAGCGACAATTTATAGTAGCATCAACGGTAGCTAAGAAAGGACGCCCAAGAATCAAAGGAATATTCTTAGAAGGGTTACCTGATTCCATATCTAATACTACGAAGTCCACAGGGAACAAACCTTTGTCAATTTTAACTAAAACATCATAAATCCTACCTCTAGGAACTCTAACAGACCTATCGGCTAACTGTAGGGTATAATTAGAAGGTTGTAGCTTACCTAAGCCTAGTTGCTCATACACAGAATAAGGGATCAGATTAACACTTGAACCTAAATCTAATAGTGCTTTTTTAATTTTATGATCACCAATATGACAAGATATATTAGGGACACCAGGATCTTTAAATTTAGGAGTGTGGTTAAACTGCAAAATAGAGCTTACTTATTCACTTAGGACAACTTTTTTAGAACAATGCGCCTTCGATTTTCTTTTAAAAGTGCATATATCTTTAAGGAATTTAGCATAGGCAGAAATTTATTTTATTGCATCCATGAGAGGAAGATTAATTTTAACTTGTTTGAAAGTCTCTAGAATATCTTCTTTTTTCTTGCTCTCACCATAAGGTGAAGGTGCATCTAAAGCTTGAGGATAAGGAACTCTAGGTTCGTCAGGAATAGAATGTGAAGATTTAGACACAGTAGGGGAAAGTGAGTTATGATTTCCTTTTTCAGTTTAATTTTCCTTAGTTTCCAACTCATTAGATTTATCATGCCTTTTCTTTTCCTCTATTAGGTTATCTACATCTCTGCCATTTCTGAGGGTCATGACATCCTTAACTTGTTCATTATTATGGTTCTTAGGATTTTCAACTGAATTACTAGGTAACTTGCCATCATCTCTTTTACTCATTGTATTAGCTAGTTGACCTATTTGTGTTTCAAGCTTAGCTATAAAATAATTATAAGAATCAACTATATGTATCTTATTTTCCAAAGCTTGAATAGAATAAGTCATAATACCTAATGTAGAAGTTACATTCCCCAATGAATTGATTTTTTCATATTCAGAATTGGGAGCAGGTTGTGCAGCAGGTACAATAGGTGTAACATACCTTTTAGCTTGAAAACCAGGAGGAATGTTACTCATACTAGGTTAACTTACTTGATTAGCTTGCTACCCTTGTTGTACCTCACCAGAATTTTGCTTCCAAGAGAAGTTCAAATGATTTCTCCAATCCAGGTTGTATGTATTTGAATATGGATTATTGTGCGGCGGGTAGCCTTGTGCCACATTCACCTGTTCATATGATACTTGTGAGTATATAGTAGGGCGATTGTGAGAAAAATGATTAGGATGTGCACATATTGAACATACATCATGAAAAGTAGTGAGGGTCATATTCACGTTGTTAATAGCCATTAATTAATCCAACTTTTTAATGATAACCTCTACTTTGCTTGACAGATCGGATCAAGAGAATGAGAGATTTCATAAATACCACCTTTACTTACCAATGATCTAGAAATTCCCATACGTGAAGAATTAACATGTTGTAAAGAATTATCACTCAAATGCTCAAATAATTCCCATGCTTCATTAGGAGTTTTAGTGAAAAAGGTACCACCACAAGAAGCATCTATCATTTGTTGATTACGTTCTAGACCAGAATAAAAACTTTGCACTTGTTGCCATTTAGGACTTCATGGTGTGGACAACTACGTAAAAGATCCCTAAATCTCTCCCAACACTCATGGAATTGCTCACTAGGTAATTGAGAAAAGGTTGTAATTTCGTGTCTAATCTTAGTTAATTTACCAATTGGGAAATATTTCTTTAGAAATTGAGTAACAAGATTTTGCCAATTAGTACGTAATGTTTTCTTTTGTAGTCCACCAATGTTTCGCTTTATCTTTTAGTGAGAAAGGAAAGAGTAAGAAATACATTTCTTTCTTTGACACATCATGTTGATTAAAAGTTGAACATACCTCTAAAAACTCATTAATATGCTCATATGGATTTTCAGATTCAAGACCATTAAAAGAAGGAAGCAATTGAATAGTCTGAGGTTTCATTTCAAATTTTCTTGTTATAGTGGGCCTTCGACTACCTACAGGAGAAGTCTAAGTACCCGGAGTGAAATACTCACTAAGTTGTCTAGGTTCTTGGTCACCCATTGAATTAGAATCAATCTCAGTATCAGAAGCAGAGTTATTCACTTGATGTAAAGCCCTTAATTCTCTAAGTGTGCGTTCAATTTCGGTATTATAGGGATTTAAATCAAAAGATAATGACCTATGGCCTAACATTAACTAAAAACATAAAAACAAGCACAAATAAAAGTATAAAATGGAAAGAAAGCACCAGATCTTTGAGATATTAATTCAACAACTTCTCTCCAACCTTCAATACTTGTAAAATGCTAAAGTATCTAACAAATTAATAAAGAAAAGTAAATATGAAAAACAGAAAATTAATATTACAATAAGAAATAAACTAGAACACACTAAATTAAGTGACATAACTTATCTAACCAAAGTATAAATTATTCAAATTTTAACCACAAATCATCAAACGCCATTGCATAACATCACACTTTGGACTACAAGAACAAAGTATGTAAATTTGATAATAATATAAACTAATAATTAATTCTACAAGAACAATCATCAATCTATATTGCAAATAATAATCAACCCAATAATAATCTCAGTAGTTATGGAATCATAAACCAAAAATCAATTCCCAAACACAATTAAACTATCAATTCATACTAAAAAGATTTTTTCTAAGTGCTAGAAAAGAGAATTAGCCATTCATAATTGAAGAGAACATCACCCAATTATAAGAAACCATGGTCGAAAATCAGATTTCAAGCTTCGTTCTCCGTTGTCTACTTCGTGCTTTGCTTTGTCTGCTTCATGCTCTCCCGTCGAACTGTTATCCTCGTCCTACTGGGGCTGTCTGTCTAATTGTTGTTATGTCCTGTTGTCTCCTCTCCCTTTTCCAGATGATGCGCCGTTGTGATAAGTCCCAACCCCCAAAACCCTCGATCTCCTTTTCCTTTTTATTCTTTTCTTTTCTTCATTTGTTGCACTTCATTCTTCCTTGATAGGAATGGGCTTTAGAAGAAGAACCCATAGTAGAGGAAGAACCCATGGAGGAAAATTATCATGAAGAAGAGCCCATTGAGGAAGAAGAAGAAGAGCCCATAGAAGAAGAACCCATAGTAGAGGAAGAACCCATGCAGGAAGATGAACCTATAGAGGATGATGAGCCTTCTGAGGACGAAGCCGACATGGAAGAAGGAATAGAAAATCCTGAATCAGATGATGAAGCTCACCATTATAGTCCCTAGTTTCTTTTGAAATATACTTAGGATTAGAATATTCTTTTATTTGTTTATTTCAATTTTAATAATAAGCCTTGCACGCCAATGATGATGGGGAGGCCATTCAGGAAGAATCGCAGCAATTCCCCAATCCTAACGAAGTAGTTCCTCCGGTCTATTTGAGATTGTTTTTTTTTAATTGTAATCAAAGACCGTCCCCCCCGCAGAAAGGAAAGGAAAAGTTTACCCGCTCATAATGATTGTAGAGTATTTTCGGGTTGGAGGTCAAAGGAAAGGTAGAAGAAAAACTGTAAGTCAAAAAAAAATGAGACCGTGCAGTTCAGAAATCCGATATTTAGCAGAGACGGGCTGGCTAGGCTCTTATCGAAATTGCGGTCCCTAGCCCCCTTTCTCTTTCTTTATTACCCAACCTATGGTGTACCGGTTATTATGCCAATAGTAGCGCCGGGTAGGGCTCTTTTTCGTAGTAATAGTGGGCGGGTCTCACCAGCTTTTAGCTGAAGATAGGGAAGAAACCAACTATCAACCGATCGAAACTTCAATACAACCTTTTTTGATCCCGCTGGAGGTTGACTCGCGTCTTTGATATCCAGTTTTTTTTATACTGCTAGAACTGGTTGGTTTTACACGGACATGCTTTATTCATATTGGGTTTTCCTTAAAAACAATAAATTTCCCCCTTTTCAATAATAATACAAAAATTTCATTCTTTTATTATTTGATGTAACGTCTTATTTGAGATGTTTATATGTCAAGTCAATAGAGACTTAATGATTGTTCGCAATAAAAACGTGTTGTATGAACATGCACATGTGTAATAGTTAAGTAAATAAACGACTATGTGTATGTCACTAAAACAACTGTTATGTCATTTTCAGCGCAGAACGGTTCGTTTAGCCGGCACGCGTGTGACCCCTCTGAATGTCGAGCAATTGATTTGTGACCTAGTGTAGATTACAGCTAAACTAGCGCAAGGACATAACCGGGATGAAGACTTGTCTGAAAAGGTTGCCCTATAGGAACCTATCAGTACTGAATAGGAAAGGGGGGCCAAAAGAATTGGAAAACTAGGTTGGGGAGTCTGATAAGCTTTTCTTTACCCTCAGCTGTCCAGATGGTAAGACTGTGCCCTTAGCAAGCTATTACCTACAGGGAGATGCCCATTTTTGGTAGACTCAAGCTAAGGAAAACCTCCAAAAACAACATGACTTTGGGTGCAAACTTTCAAGAAAGCTCTAAGGGATGAGTATTACCCACCTTACCTCAAAAAGCAGAAAGCCCAAGAGTTTATGATGCTAGAACAAGTGAACCTTTCTGTTGAGGAGTATTACCGCAAATTCATTGAGCTGATGAGATTTGCTCTTGAAATTGCCCCTACTGAGGAAGCTAAGGCCTCACGTTTTGAATTAAGGCTCGCCCTTGACTTGCAAGGGAGACTGGGGGAGATATTTTCACCTCGTAGAACCATATTTTGGCAAAGCTCCCCACTTATATGCAATAAGGAAACGAGAGGAAGGAGGAAAACAAGGTGAGAAATGAAAGGAGAATCCAAATTCCGAGGTTCAGAGATTTGAAAAGAAACACCATGGGAACCAGAACAACCAAACCTCCCAAAGAAACCTTGATAAGGGACCCAATAACAACAACACTCATCACAATAACAATAACCGCAACAATAACACCAACAACCGTCGACCTAGCGTGTGCACAGGTGTAACAAGTGCCCAAACAACCATCTTGGGAGAGATTGCGAGCGTAATAAGGTGAGGTGTCGTTAATGTGGGAAAATGGGGGCATAAAGCATATGATTGCTACTCAAAGAAAAAGTTTAACCTCAATTGTCATATGAAAGGGGACAATGGAGACAAACCTAGGAATGGGTATGGAAATGGGAACGGTAAAAATGCATTTAATGGGTCAGAGAACTCTAATTACTCCAAACCACCAACCAATGCATATAATTAGGCACCAAAAGGGAACCATGTAGCCAACAACAATGATAATAAGGGCAAAGGGAAGATGTATATGATGAAGGCTAGCGAAGAGGAAGCTCGTAGGGATGTTGTCACGTGTACTTTTTCTATCAACTCAATTCCTGTTAAAGTACTGTTTGATACTGGAGCATCTTTTTCTTTTATTCCCCATACAACTGTTAAAACTCTAGAACTGGTCGAGTCCGAGTCAATTTATGTGCCTATAGTTATTCCGTCTGGGGGTACTGTTAATTGCTCTAAGAAATTCCTAAATGTTTTGTTGAAAATAGGGGAGGGCTTATTTCCTTCCGATCTGATAAGTTTGACCTATCTAACCTAGACATCATTTTGGAAATGAATTGGCTTGGGAAGTACATGGCTAAGTTATACTGTGATGCACATAATATATATTAAGTATTTCTTTTAAGATATTAACTAAGATATATAATAGAAGAAAGATGAAAAGAAAAGGTAAAAACAATTAAAAAGAAAAAGAAAACAAAAAAGATAGAGAAGAGTAACCCTCGAAGGCTCAAAATGCAAAATGCTCATCAGTATTGTTGTGCAACTTTTGCATTGTTTGCAATATGCGAAACTTTTGTATTGTTTGCAATATGCGAAACTTTTGTATTGTTTTTATTGGAATCATCAATGATGTTAGAACCATTGAACTCACTTTATACAAATTTTTTGCAAAATAAATTTTCCAAACGAGCTCGAGCTGAGCCTAAGCCTAAACGAGCTCACGAGCCGAGCCTAAACGAGCTCAAAAGCCGAGCTCGAGCCGCAAATTCTAATCACGATCTTGAGCCGAGCTCGACTCCCCCATGCTCGGCGAGCTCACGAGCCGAGCCGAGCCCAGTTCTATTCGGGCTCGGCTCGCTTGATAGGCACCCCTAATTACAACCATGCCCCAACATCGTAATAATCACAAAAATCCCAATAAACAATAAACTTTAAGCAATTTAGACTAATAATACTTTTCATAAGCATTATGGGGCAATGCTTGCTTTAATAGGTTTAAGATAAGAACAAATAAAGATTATACTTGCTACAATTAGCAATTAAACATTATGAAAACCACATGTAGTGTATATTGACTCTTAATATATGTTTAGGAACAAATACAAAAGCAAATTTACAAACAAAAGAGCTATTACTAACGGTGTTATCATGATGGCACTACTTACCACTAAACTTATGCCCTCCTCGCATCTCTCTTACCCAAATCACCTTAGCTCTGTGCCTCCCTCTCGCTTCCTGCCCTCACATTCCCACTCCCTCTTTGTAATACTCCGTATTTTAGGAGTTAATTCTTTATAAATAAGAAATTATAAAGAATATAATTGAAAGGTATTTTAGCATTATTTACGAGAATGTTTACGACTTTAACGTAATTTTATTATAGTTCGGTTTAGTTTAATTTCGGAATTTGAAAGATCAAACCGAGTCCTACTAGACCTAGATATGCCATACTATAAATAGAGAGAATAAGAATAAAAAATCAGAGAAAAAAGAAAACTTAACTCCCTCTCCCTCTCAGTCGTCCCTCTCTCTTCTCTCTCCTCTCTCCCAGCCTTTTTTCTCTCTCTCTCCCTTTCTCAGATTTTCTCTTCCCTCTCGTCGTTTTTCTCTCGGAGCCTTCGACCGTCGACGGTGAGGGGTGAGTATGTTGTGTGTGTGCTGCTGTGCAAGAGGCGAGGGTTCGCTAAGGGTTGTGCGAGGCCCGCGTTGTGTGACGCGAGTGCGGACGAGGCTGCGAGGCTACGCGAGTGTGGTCGTTGCGGCGACGGTGTGCGAAGAGGTTGGTTGTGCGAGGGTGTACGTCGTCGTGTGCGAACGTGGGTACTTACTTTATCATTTAGGTCCCAATTTCATAAGCGGGACGTTTGGTTAAGACAACGAAAATTCTCCATTACAAGGTACGTATGCGTACAAGTTTAGTTGCAAGTACTAGTATCATGATTAGGTTGTAATTTATTCTATTGGAACCTAGAATCATGATAGGGAACATTTTGATTGTTGAGATTGTTTGGTAACATTATGATTGAAATCGATACTGGCAATGAAATGCTAATTCTATCGTATTATGAACATGAGCGCTGTATTCATATTATCTGATTCCATGTTAACAAGAGTGTTACAAGAGAAAAGGTTTGAGTACTGTAACCAAGAGAACATGTTAAATGATTCTATGTTATTGTGATATGAATGGACAGTATTAAGAATGAACTACGGCAATAAACTTGTAGTTGGACTCCGTACAAGTGATGAACAATGGGGGGGTGTGGGACTTGTTCTACACTCCTACGCAGGCCTACTGTGACGACAATAGTGTCCTTATAAATTTTGATAACTCAAGTAGGCGGAAGGTTCTGTACAATCTTGAGGGTATGCATACTAAGGTTATGGGTTTGAGACGAAACGAAATCGTATTTGCATTTCATCTAATAGACCAAGTTGTCTATTAAGGATTAAGTAGCCCGTATGATTCTAGTAAGATGACGTTGCCCGTTCCTACCAACTAAATAAAGATTAAAGGATGTAACTTATTGTAGTATCATGTTAGGATTGTTCATTATTGCTTTGTTTATGTTTATATGCATGCAATGGTTTATTATGTACTCAGCATAGTTGATTGTGTGTTATTATGTGTTTGTTGACTTGTGATGAACCATTAATGCTACAATAGGGAGCAGACTAGGTGCACAGGTGCTACTGCATGATACTGAGCATTCGGGGGTAGTCCTTAGTCTTGGACTTTATAGATTTTGAATTAAGTATTACAAGAATATTAGGATTTACTTAATTAGTTGTGTTTTGAATAAAAGGGGTCATTGATGATTCTGGAGTTGTAGTTACATTTTTCTTTTGGTTGCATTTCAGTTTTCGAGACAATTTTTTGAGTTAATATTCCTTTTAATAATCCTTGCGTTTCGTCGCGGCGGTAACACTCCCAAAGTCGATGCGATGTAGTCGTAGACGTGTATGGATTCCGGGGGTGTTACAAAACTGGATTCAGAGCCAGAAGCTCCTATTTACAAAGTTGTTTTATAAAGGATTTTAAAATGGGTAGTATGGGATAGGAGCATATAGATTATTTTACGTGCATTAAATCATAGGAATGATTTGAATTGTGATTTCGTTTCGTGCTTTGAATTCGTGTGTGTTGTTTGATTTTTCAATTGAAGTTGTGAAAGATTCTTGAAATCTTCAAAAATTGAATAGATTAAGAGGATGTACAAGGATAGGTTAGTGTATAGCGGTTCAAACGACTAAGTTAGCTTTAAGTTGTTATAAAAGATGTTTCCAAAACGGTGTTGAACTAAAACCTTATTTTGCAACAAAACTATTTAATTGATTGAAATGATCATTTTATCTCTTAAATATCTATAGGAAAAATTGATTCTAATAATCCAACCTTTGGACCGTTCGCTCAAAATAATCCAACCTTTTGATTATTATTTAATAATCCAACCTTTTAGTTGTATCTGCTCATAATGATCCATGAAACCGGTAACCTGTTGAAGTTGTAAATTATTTTTTTCCATATTTTTTTTTTCTTCTCTAACCCCTCCCTCCCTATCTCTCTTCCTCCCCCCTTACCACCCTACTCATCACTTCACCAGGAACCCCCCTCCCCTGCCCTCCCTCATCCCCCCTCCCCTCCCCTGCCCTCCCTCACCCCCTCCCCTCCCCGACCCCCACTGTTAGCACCCCCTCCCCTCCACCGCCCTTCCCGACCCTACTGTGAGCACCCGCCCCCTCCCCTGCCCTCCCCTACCCCCACTTTGAGCACCCCCACCACCCCTCCCCCGGTAAGCACTTCCCCTCCCCCTCCGCCGCTCCCCCTTCGAATCCCCCTCCCCCGTCCCGCTCCCGCTTCCTACTTCAATCCCCTCCCCTCCCTCTTCCCCGCATCCCCCTTCGAATCCCCCTCCCACTCCCCCTCCCCCTCCCCCGCATCCCCCTTCGAATCCCGCAGCAGCGCCTCCCCCCCCCCTTCGAATCTCTCTCTCTCTCTTCTTCTTGCTGATGGTGGTGGTGGTGGTGTTTGGGGTGGGGTGATATGGGGTTGTTGGCAGTGGTGGTGGTGTGGGTGAAATGGGGGTTGTTGGCAGTGGTGGTGGGTGGGTAAATGGGGTTGTGGCATGTGATGGTGTGGGTGAAATGAGTGTATGGTGGTTATTGGTACTACGGTGGGCAATGGTGGTTGGTACTGCGGTTGTGTGGTGGTGGTGGGGGTTGTTGGCAGTGGTGGTGGTGGGGTGAAATGGAGATTGTTGGGAGTGGCAGTGGTGGTGGTGGGGGGGGTGTTGTTTGGTTATTTTAATTAAGATTAATATTGATTAATTAGATCACAACAAATCAGGGAAAGACACGTGTGCAATTAACCTATTCTAATGGTCACCAGCGTGTTTCAACAGGTCACGGTGCATTGTTTGCGAATTGTCCTAAAAGGTTGGATTATTAAATAATAATCAAAAGGTTGGATTATTTTGAGCGAACGTCCCAAAGGTTGGATTATTAGAATCAATTTTTCCAATATCTATATATGTAATATATGTTTTAAAACCTTTAATGATATATTATGTTTTTCTCTATTATTAGTTGTAACGTCTTATGTGAGATGTTTGTGTGAAAGTCAGTAAAGACTTAATATTTGTTCGCAACCACAACTTGTTACGTGTGCAATGTGTAATGGTTAAGTGAGTAAAAGATGATGTGTGTCACTAAGATAGCCATTATGTTATTTTCAGCGTAGAATGGCTCGATTGGGAAGCACACCTGAAACCTCTCTGAATATCGAGCAATCGGTACGTGACCTGCTGCAAATCACAGTCAACCTAGCCCAAGGTCACAACCGTGATGGGGATTTGTCTGAGAAGGTTGCCCGTAGGAACCCACGGATACTGAATGGGAAAGGGGGGCCCGAGGAATTAGAGAACTGGGTTGGGGACTTCGATAAACTTTTCTTCACCCTATCATGCCCTAATGAGAAAACTGGGCCCTTAGCTAGCTATTACCTACAGGGAGATGCCCATTTCTGGTGGACCCAAGCTAAGGACAACCTCCTAAATCAACATGGTTTTGGGTGGGAAACCTTCAAAAAGGTCTTAAGGGACAAATATTACCCTCCATACCTTAAGAAGCAGAAAGCCAAGGAATTTTTGATGTTAGAGCAAGGGACCCTGTCTGTTGAGGAGTACTACCGGAAGTTCATTGAGCTGATGAGATTTAGCCCGGAAATTGCCCCTACTGAGGAAGCTAAAGCCTCACGTTTCGAACTAGGACTTACCCTTGACCTGCAAGGAATACTGGGGGGAGATACATTCACCTCTTTAGATCATGTGTTTGGCAAAGCTGCTCATCTTTATGCCATAGGAAGAGAGGAAGGGGGTAAGCAGGGTGAGAAACGAAAGATAATCCAAACCCTGAGGTCCAGAAGTTTGAAAAGAAGCATAATGGGAACCAAAACCATCAAGACCCTCAAAGGAATTGCGGTAAGGGACCCAATAATAATAACAACTCTAATCCCAACAACAATAACCGCAATAAAACACCAACAACCGCAGACTGACGTGTGTATAGGTGTAGAAAGTGCCCTAACAACCATCCTGGAGAGACTGTGAGGGTAACAAGGTAGAATGTCGAGAATGCGGGAAATTGGGCATAGAGCATATGAGTGTTACTCGAAGAATAAAGCTAACCCTGATGACCAAAAGAATGGGAATGGAAATGGAAATGGGAATGGCAATGGGGGAAGTACATACAATGGGAATTCTAATTACTCCAAGCCTTCAACCAACACCAACAATCTGACATCCAATGGGAACCATGCAACCAATACCCATGATAATAAGGGCAAGGGGAAGCTGTATATGATGACGACTAGCGAAGAAGAGGCTCGTAGGGATGTTGTTACGGGTACTTTTTCTATCAACTCTACTTCTGTTAAAGTATTGTTCGATTCTGGAGCATCATTTTCTTTTATTGCCAATTCAACTATTAGAACTTTAGCATTGGTCGGGTCTAAGTCAATTTCTATGCCTATAGTTATTCCGTCTGTGGAGATTGTTAATTACTCTAAGAGATTTCTAAAAGTGCCACTGAAAATAGGGGACGATTTTCTTTCTTTCTGATCTGATAGAGTTTAACTAATCGAACCTAGACGTCATTTTGGGGATCGATTGTCTTGGGAAATACATGGCTAAGATAGATTGCAATGCACAGAAGGTGGAAATGAGAGATCCTTCGGGAAAAAAGGGTGTCATATAGGAGGGTACCTTGAGAACCTGGGATTAAGGTGATCAATGCTTTGCAAGTTAAGAACTACGTAGACAAGGGATGACCTATATTTATGTGTTCGGTGAGAAGAGTTGAGGATGATCCGTTGAGACCTGAAGATGTACCTATAGTCCGAGAGTTCCAGGATGTTTTTCCTGAAGAAATACCTGGTATGCCTCCAAGGAGAGATGTAGAGTTCACTGTCGACCTAGTACCTAGGACTGGACCGATTTCGAAAGTCCCATACCGAATGGCTCCCGCAAAAATGAACGAGTTGAAAAACCAGTTGGAGGAACTACTCGACAAAGGGTATATTAGACCTAGTATGTCACCATGGGGAGCTCCCGTCTTATTTGTGAAAAAGAAGGATGGTAGTTTGAGGTTATGTATAGACTATCGTGAGTTGATGAATGTCACTGAGAAAAACAAATACCCATTACCTAGGATTGATGACTTGTTTGACCAACTTCAGGGTGCAGGGATGTTCTCCAAAATAGACTTAAGGTCAGGTTACATCAATTGAGGATTGCTGATCACGATATACCTAAGACTGCCTTCAGGACTAGATATGGTTACTATGAGTTTACGGTCATGCCTTTTGGGTTAACTAATGCACCTGCTGTTTTCATGGACCTTATGAATAGGATTTTTCGACCCTACCTCGATAAATTTGTCGTTGTGTTCATAGACGATATACTGATCTATTCTAGAAGCCAGGAGGAATATGAGGGTCATCTGAGAGTCATTTTACAGGCACTTAGGGACAACCAACTGTATGCCAAGTTTCGAAGTGTGAATTTTGGTTGGAAAGAGTGTCATTTTTGGGTCATTTCGTCTCCAAGGAGGGTGTGTCAGTAGATCCTGCAAAGATCAAAGCCGTGAGTGAATGGCCTACCCCAAACAATGTCACAGATATAAGAAATTTATTGGGTTTAACTATAAGAGGTTTGTGATGAAAGACTTCTCCAAAATAGTAAAGCCCATGACCAACTTAATGAAGAAGGATTGTAGGTTTAACTGGAATGAGGACAGTGAGAAAGCCTTTCAAACGCTCAAGGAGATGTTAACCTTAGCACCTGTCTGAACCTTGCCTAACAGGAACGAGGGATATGATGTGTATAGTGATGCATGCAAGAATGGGTTGGGTTGTGTTCTTATGCAAAATGGAAAGGTCATAGCTTATGTGTCCCGTTAGTTGAACCCATATGAAGTTAATTACACGACACACAACCTAGAATTGGCCGCCATAGTATTTGTCCTAAAAATCTGGAGACATTACCTTTACGGGGTGACTTGTCGAATCTTCATTGATCACAAAAGCCTCAAATACATCTTCACCCAGAAAGACCTTAAGATGAGACAGCGCAGATTGTTAGAGCTCATTAAGGACTATGATTTAGACATTCAGTACCATGAGGGTAAAACAAACGTTGTTGCTGAAGCGTTAAGTCGCAAGTCTAGCCATAGCCTGAATACCTTGGTTGTTGCCGACAAACTTTGTGAGGAATTTTCTAGACTCCAGATAGAAGTGGTTCATGAAGGGGAGGTAGAAAAATTATTGAGTGCCCTAACCATCGAGCCCAACTTTCTAGACGAAATAAGAGAGAGTCAACCTGGGGATTTAAAACTTGAGCGATTCAAAGAAAAGCTTAAAGAGGGCAAAGCAGAAGGGTTTGCGATCCACGAAGATAGAAGTATACGATATAAGGGTAGGTGGTGTGTACCACAAAAGTGTGAAGGGTTGAAATAGAAGATAATGAGTAAGGGTGATAACACGACTTATTCCGTCCACCCAGGGGGGATAAGTTGTATAAGGACCTCAAGAAGATGTTCTAGTGGCCTGGGATGAAGAGAGCAATAGCTGAGTTTGTCTCTAAATGTCTAACGTGTCAGAAAGTCAAAAGTGAACATAAGAGACCTCAAGGAAAGATCCAACCTCTAGACATTCCAACATGGAAATGGGATTTGATATCCATAGACTTCGTTGTAGCCTTACCTAGAAGTCGGAGAGGCAATAATACTATATGGGTAATAGTGGACAGACTAACCAAGACAGCGAGGTTCATACCTATGAAGGACACGTGGAGTATGGAAGCTCTAGCTAAAGCCAATGTTAAAGATGTCATTCGATTGCATGGAGTACCCACGAGTATAGTATCAGATAGAGATTCACCATTCCTTTCGAATTTCTAGAAAAAAAGGTCCAGGAAGCATTTGGTAGTGAGCTATTGATGAGTACAACCTTTCACCCAGCTACAGACGGTCAAACTGAAAGAACTATTCAGACCTTAGAGGACATGTTGCAAGCTTGTGCCTTAGAATACCAGGTATCATGGGAAGACTATTTGGACCTCATAGAATTCTCGTACAATAACAACTATCATGCTAGTATTAAAATGGCACCATTCGAAGCACTGTATGGGATAAAGTCTCGTAGCCCCTTGTGTTGGAACGACATTAGTGAGACTATGGTGTTAGGTCCTGAGATGATTCAGGAGATAGTGGATCAGGTGCGAGTCATTCAAGAAAAGATTAAGGCTGCACAGGACAGGCAAAAATCCTATGCGGA
This sequence comes from Beta vulgaris subsp. vulgaris, assembly GCF_026745355.1. Classification (NCBI taxonomy): domain Eukaryota; kingdom Viridiplantae; phylum Streptophyta; class Magnoliopsida; order Caryophyllales; family Amaranthaceae; genus Beta; species Beta vulgaris. The sequence continues at coordinate 27,069,149 of NC_079203.1, forward strand.
TCAGAAGCGAAGGGATGAGAATTACGAAGTTGGGGAAAAAGTATTGCTTAAGGTGTCTCTAATGAAAGGAGTGATACGATTCGGGAAAAAGGGGAAGCTAAGCCCTAAATTTATAGGACCATATGAGATTTTGACGAAAGTAGGCAAAGTCGCTTATCGCCTGAAATTGCTCAACGACTTAAAAAGGGTCCATAATGTGTTTCACGTATCCCAACTTCGGAGATACGTACCTAATGAGTCATGTGTCCTTGAACCTGAAAACGTCAAGTTAGATGAAACTTTGGCCTATGAGGAGAAATCCATGAAGATCCTAGACCACAAGGTGCGTAGTACGAGGAATAAGGACGTCAGAATTGTCAAGGTGCTGTGGAGAAATCAAAATACCGAGGAAGCCACCTAGGAAGCCGAAGATGCGATGCGTCTGAAGTACCCTAAGCTTTTTCAAGAGGTAGGTGAGTTACGGGGACGTAATTTTTCTTTTAAGGGGGGGAAGAATGCGATAGAATTTGCGCTTTCACCCTAAAGTATGTTAATTATGTGTAATTATTGCTTATCTGACGTGCGAAAGTTAGAAAACGCTTGTGAAATATTGGACTTAAAGTGCAAAAGATCGTTAAGACTAGCTACCTCAAAGTTTCAGGACGACACTTCCTTTAAGGGGGGAAGCCTATAATACTCCGTATTTTTGGAGTTAATTCTTTATAAATGAGAAATTATAAAGAATATAATTGAAAGGCATTTTAGCATTATTTACAAAAAAAAAATAATTGAACGGTTTTTTCACCAAATACCCCCGGGTTTTCACGAAATTCACCGGGTACCCCTGCACTTTTGAAAATACACGAGGTAGCCCTTAGTTTCTAAACAATACACCCAATACCCTTAGTGACTAACGGCGTTAACTGCCGTTAGTCATTAACCCTAATTTTGTGTTTTAAACCCTAATTAACCCTAATTCTGACCTAATCCCCTAACCCTAATCCCCTAACCCAAACCCTAACCCACCCTCCCACCACACCCTCCCACCACCCTCCCACCACCCCAGCATCTCCCTCCTCCCCTACCCCCAACCCCAGCAGCTCCCCCCTAGACCCACCCCCGAGCCCGCAGCCGCCTCCCCACGCACCCCGCCACTACCGCACAACAGTAATCCTCGCACCCACGCGCATCTCTCTCTCCTGATCAAATTGCGCGAAAATCCACAAGGGTGGGCAGAAAGAGTACGAAAAACTGGCAGGGGTGGGGGGAAGGGGTGCGAAAACCGACGGGAGCAGGGGGAATGGGTTCGAAAACCGACGGGGGTGGGGGGAAAAGGTGCGAAAACCGACGGGAGCAGGGGGAATGGTTCGAAAACCGACGGGAGCAGGGGAATGGGTTCGAAAACCGACGGGGGTGGGGGAAAAGGTGCGAAAACTGACGGGGGTGGGGGAAGGGGTGCGAAATCCTACAGGGTGGGGGAAAGGTGCGAAAGCTGCGTGGGGTGGGGAGGGGTTGGTGGTTGCAGGATGGGGTGAGGGGCAGTTGTGGGTTACGGGGGTGGGGTGCGGTTGTAGGGGTGGGTGGGAGAGGGGGTGGCAGCTGCAGGAGAGGGGGTGGCGGCTGCAGGAGAGGGGGTGGCGGCTGCAGGGGTGGGGTGGGGGAGGGGGCGGCGGCTGCAGGAGAGGGGGTGGCGGCTGCAGCAGTGGGGTGGGGGAGCAATGGTGGTTGGGTGGGTTAGGGTTAGGGGATTAGGATTAGGGGATTAGGTCTGAATTAGGGTTAATTAGGGTTTAAAACACAAAATTAGGGTTAATGACTAACGGCGGTTAATGCCGTTAGTCACTAAGGGTATTTGGGTGTATTATTTAGAAACTGAGGGGTACCTCGTGTATTTCAAAAGTGCAGGGCTACCCGGTGAATTTCTTGAAAACTCAGGGGTATTTGGTGAAAAAACCGATAATAGAATAATAATAATACAGTTTGAGTATGTTTACAACTTTAACGTAATTTTATTATATTTCGGTTTAGTTTAATTTTGGAATTTAAAACATCAAACCGGGTCCTAATAGACCTAGATATGCCATACTATAAATAGAGAGAATGAGAATAAAAAATCAGAAAAAAAGAAAACCCTAACTCCCTCTCCCTCTCAGTCGTCCCTTTCTCTTCTCTCTCTCCCCCTCTCTCAAATTTTCTCTTCCCTCTTATCGTTTTTCTCTTGGAGCCTTCGACCTTCAACGGTGAGGGGTGAATATGTTGTGTGTGTGTGCTGCTGTGCGAGAGAGACGAGGGTCGTGCGAAGGGTTGTGCGAGGCCCGCGTTGTGTGACGCGAGTGTCGGACGAGGCTACGAGGTGCGACGCGAGTGCGGTGGGTTACGAGCGAGCGGTGTGTACGAAGAGGTTGGTTGTCTGAGGGTGTACGTCGTCGTATGCGAACGTGGGTGAGACGTTTGAGGGTTTGTGCGAGCGCGAGCATTGTGTGTTGTGCAGTGTTGTGCGACGAGTGAATGGTGCGAGCCTTCGACGAGGTCGTGTTGTGCGTTTACGGTTCGAGTGGGGGCGTCGCCGATATCGGGTTGCCGTGCGGTTCGGTTGTGCGAGGTGTGGTCGCGCGAGTAGGCGACGGTTTTGTATTGTGGCCGGAAGTCGGTTGCCGGAGTTCATTTTCCGGCGAGATTCAGTTGTGTAAAACCTAATATGTATAGTATGCATTATATTAGTTTAATATTGTATATTCTGTTTTATATTAATTTAAGTTGTAAGTAATTAATTTGTAATTTAAGTAAATTAGTAATTAATTAAGTTGTATAATTAGTTTAAGTCATTAATCTGATTAAGTTGTAAATCTGAATTAAGGTGTTGTAATTAAGTATGGTGGAAAGTAAAGAAAGTAAATTATTGTTCATTAGTTGGAAGTATAACCTTGCTATTCGAACCTGACTTTGGAGTATTGGACATAGGACTTGATTGGACTTGGACACTTGGTAAAGGTGTTAGGTGATTAAACTAACTAAAATAAGTTTGGCTCACTAACATTGACTTTTAAAACACGCTGAACTCAATAGAATAGAAAAGAAAAAGAAGTTAATAAACAATGAGATTAGCTATCGTTTATACTTCGAATTACTAAGTCGTTATAGTTAGTTACATTTTTGTTGATAAAATTATCAAGGAAGTAGCACTGAAGTACTTACTTTATCATTTAGGTCCCAATTTCATAAGCGGAACGTTTGGTTAAGACAGCGAAAATTCTCCGTTACAAGGTACGTATGCGTACAAGTTTAGTTGCAAGTACTAGTATCATGATTAGGTTGTAATTTATTCTATCGGAACCTAGAATCATGATAGGGAAAGTTTTGGTTGTTGAGATTGTCTGGTAACATGTTTATGATTGGAAATCGATATGTGGCATTGAAATGCGTAATTCTATCATATTATGAACATGAGCATTGTATTCGTATTATCTGATCCATGGTGTAACAAGAGTGTTACAAGAGAAAAGGTTTGAGTAATGTAACCAACAGAACATGTTAAATGATTCTATGTTATTGTGATATGCATGGACAGTATTAAGAATGAACTATGGCAATAAACTTGTAGTTGGACTCCCTACAAGTGATGAACAATGGGGGGTGGGGGTGGAACTTGTTCTACACTCCTACGCGGGCCTACTGTGACGACAGTAGTGTCCTTATAAATTTTGATAACTTAAGTAGGCAGAAGGTTTTGTACGACTTGGGGGTATGCATACTAAGGTGATGGGTGTAAGACGGAAAGAAACCATATTTGCATTTCATCTAATAGACCAAGTTGTCTATTAATGATTAAGTTCCCCGTATGATTCTAGTAAGATGACGATGCCCGTTCGCTGCCAACTAAATAAAGAGTAAATGATGTAACATTATTGTAGTATCATGTTTAGGATTGTTCATTATTGCTTTATTTATGTTTATATGCATGCAATGGTTTATTATGTACTCAGCATAGCTGATTGTGTGTTATTATGTGTTTGTTGAACTGTGATGAACCATTGATGCTACAATGGGGAGCAGACTAGGTGCACAGGTGCTGCTGCGTGATACTGAGCATTCGGGGGTGGTCTTTAGTCTTGGACTTTATATATTTTGAATTAAGTATTACAAGAATATTAGGATTTACTTAATTAGTTGTGTTTTGAATAAAAGGGGTAATTGATGATTCCCGAGTTGTAGTTACATTTTTATTTCCGCTGCATTTCAGTTTTCGAGACAATTTTTTGAGTAATATTCCTTTTAATAAGCCTTGCGTTTCATCGTGGCGGTAACACTCCCAAAGTTGATGCGACGTAGTTGTAGACGTGTATGGATTTTTCGGGTGTTACACTCTTACTATTTCCTTCACTCCTTCTATGATTTTGCAAATTTCAAAAAGGTTAATCCTACTTGTTTGTGTAAGATAGTTTTTGTTGCTTTTACTAGTTCACCAACCTAGAAATATGTAACACGTCAACGTCTAGGAAAATTTGGATGTGTATGTAAAGCCAATTGATTTAGCCTTCTGAGAAAAGACAACAAACGAACAAAAGCAAAACTGGTTGGAAGAAAGTATCTCTAGATAAAGGAACATTTATTGTTCAAAGTCAAGAAAAGATCTTTTGGTGAAAGGAACTTTTAAGAAGTGACACTAGTAGAATAATTGCTTATTGCGGCGGTCATTAAGTGGCTTATTGCTGCGATTTTATCCGCGCCGCAATTAAGGGTGCAACAATAGGTAATTCCTACCCAAAACCGCAACACTAAGTATTTTTTTAGATATTAAAAAACAAGTCTATTGTTGCGATTTTAGGTAGAAACCGCAGCAATAGATATAGCTAAAAAAAATTATTTTGAAAATTTGACAATTTCAAATCAACTCCCATGATTAGAATATTGTCACTCTCCTCCCTCGCACCATCACCTCCTTCCTCCCCCATTCTTTTAGTTGGTTTGTTCCACCGAAACAGAATCGAAAAATGGTCGGTTTCATGTCAAAAGCTATTAAATTTTTATATTTTTGAGGTAAAATAAGTAAAAAATAAAAATAAATAGTACATATAAATATACAGGTGGTTTCAGTAAATACGGGCGGTAAATAGCAAAACCCTAATATATTGTTAACAAAAGCTTGCAAATACAATGAAACATCGTCTAATACAATATTGAAGAAACATGTAGCTTTGCAAAGGGATTGACATGAACATGCAACTAGGAACATGATGTGATTCATATTTTCATGTGTAAGAATGATATTTTCAACTTGTAATGACCATACTTTAACCCTATTCGAAAATTTGACCTAGCGAATGTTAGAAATACGACGAAAAATACCCATTTATAATATGTAGGTAGCTATTAAAAAATCAAAATTGTATGATACTTCCTCCGTTTCCTAATGATCTTCCCTCTTTCCGTTTAGGTGCGTTTCCAACAGATCTTCCCTCTTTTACTTTATTCCTTATTTGGATTTTTTCCCTTTTTACCCTCTCATGTCCCTATCATATGGTCCACCATTACATTATTAATTCAATTTACTCCCTTTCTCTCTCCTACTTTAACCCTTTTTTATTTGTTTATTTATCTTAACCCCTTTCTCTCTCCTACTTTACCCACCCCACACCCCACACAACTTGATTATCATTGGTATCTATAATAACAGTAACAAGGAAGATCTTTAGGAAACGGAGGTAGTACTGATCATAGTAATACAACGAGAAATAATTAATCATAATTAAAATTAATCGTCTTTTTATTCCTTGTTGGACAATTAATCCCATTCATCTTCGAGATGAATTGGATTTTCCTCCCTATCATGTTTCGAGAGAAAATATCTACCTTCGTGTCTAGAACAAAAATAAAAATCCTCGTACAATAACTCAATATCACCATAATCATACTCCCCCCGTCCCAATTTATTTGCTACATTTACTTTTTCACACAGACCAAGAAAATAATGGTGGCCCACTGTGCAGAGGTATTTAATTGAAATGTTAAGGGAGTAATTAGTTGTTGAGAAGGGTGATTAAAAGGAAAAAAAGGGGGGACTTGGCCCACATGTTAAAAGGCTGGCGCCACTTTTTGTTACAGAGTGGGAATTCTTTTCCGTCCAAAATTTCAGAACATATATTGAAACAAAATTTTAGTTACAAATATACAACCAAAGGAAAATTTATTTTTCCCTCCAAAATTTCAAAGAACACTATACAGAACAGGGGGTTGAAATTTTTCCCCAAAAATAGAAACAACCAAAATTCAAAATTTAGGGGGAATTGAAATTTCCCCCAAAAACTTGAAAAAAAAAAAATCAGACTTAAAGGGGACTATATATACAGAACCATTTTGCATTTGAGAGAATTTCACCACCACAATCTCATCTTTGAGCATTTCACAACCAAGATCATCAAAGACAGCAACCACCAGCCAAATCCTTTTAGGAGGGGGGTGTTTGGGGTAGATTCACTCTCAGAAAATTCATCATTGAGTGTTTTATATTGCCATTTCTAATTTAAAAGCTTCACTTGAGGAAAGTGTTGAAGCATTCTCAGCTTTAACATGTCTGGCATCCATAACTTAGCTATGACCCCCTAGACAGTTCTACTGATAACACCTCAACACCATCCCCATCAGCTCAACCCATACCACAAAATCAGCCACCTTTTGATCTCAATCATCTACTGCCAGAACCAGAACCACATCCACAACCACTGCCAGAGGTCTTTGATCTTAACAGACCACCAGTAGCTTCAACTCTAGAAGAACAACAAGAGTTCTTCACTGAAATAGAACAACAAGTAAATGGTGATGAGGAGTTTGTTGCTGAGTGGTTAGATGATGACTCAGATGTCCAAGTCACAGAATATGACTGGACATATAGTGAAACAGATGATGAACAACAAGAACAACAACAGCCAGAACAAGTGGTCAATAGGACCAAGATATTGGACAATTATGGAAGAAGTCATGTTGCAAATAGGCTACAACAAGTAGCACAAAGAAACAATTATAGGCAGTTCACTTTACCTCATGGAGCTATATTAAAAATTGCAATTGTGTTGAAGACTTCAAGGTGGACAGTTGGTGAATATGGAAGAATGTATCACAACAACTCCAACAAAATGCATCAGTAGAGGTGAATCACAAAAAAACAGGGAGGGTAGGCAGAAAAAGAATTCAGTTGGATCCTCAACAACTAAGTTCAATTCCACTAAGGAAGAGAACAAGTATAAGATCAACAACAGCAGCATTAGGTATGCACAAGTCAACCTTGCACAGGTTGGTGAAAAGGGGTGCTATAAAGAAACACAGTAACGCCATCAAACCTCATATGACCCTAACACATAGGGTTTGCAAGGTTGTTGTGGTGTTTGGGGTCCATCATACCAAAAACTATCCAAATAATACCGAAATTCAGGAACATGTACAATGTGGTTCATGTGGATGAGAAATGGTCTTGTATGAGCAAAATTTCTCAGAGGTACTACCTAGCCATAGGTGAAACGGAACCATATAGAAGATGCAAAAGCAAGAGATTCATAATCAAGATAATAGTTGCACTAGCCATGCCAATTATCACAGTCAATGGTGTGGTCATTTTTGATGGGAAGATAGGAATGTTCCCATTCATAGAAGAGGTGGCAGAAAAGAGGTCTAGTTGTAACAGAGATGCAGGGGTCATTAAAACCAAACCTCTACTAAGCATCACAAAATAAGTCATAAGAGAGAAGCTAATAAACCACATACTGCCAGCCATAAGAGAGAAGTGGCCAGACGATGGATGTAAGCAAATATGGTTTGTCCAAGACAATGCAAGGCCACACATAGCAAGTGATGATGCTCAATTCAACTTAGAGGCAAAAAAGATGGATTTGACATAAGATTAATCAATCAGCCAGTACAATATCCTTATATGAATGTGTTGGATATTGGTTTCTTTAATGTAATTCAAACACTAAAAGATCAACTTGCACCTAGAACCGTGAAGCACTTGGTCAAGGCAGTGAACAAGGCCTATGACAATTATGATCCTAAGCTATTCAATCACATATGGTTGACTCTATAACAAGTGATGAAGGAGACTCTTATAGTCAAGAGTAACAACAATTACCACATACCACATATGGGGAAGAAATCACTAGAGAGGAGGGGTGAGTTACCAATGCAACATCCATTATCATTAGTTCACAACTAGTAGAAGAAAGCAAAAAATGGGCAGAGGAAGGTCATATTGAAGATGAACAATAAGAACCAAACTATGGGGAATCAGATTTAGATGATGGTATTGGCATAATATAAACACAAATTGCAAGCAATGGGCATTTGAAGGCCATTTGTTTGAGCATACTCATAAGAGATGAAGTCAACTTTTTGTAAGTAAAATACACCACATATAGGTTGGTTACACATTTTTTATATGTACATGAAAATCTTTTGTATTTAACCTTTACATTTATAGTATGAAAACATTTTGGGTTGAATCACTTAAGTAAAAACCAGTGCATGTAAAGTTAAGTAAAAACATTTTATATTTTGTTATAAACAAATCAAGCCTAAAACAACACAAAAAACATGCAATCATCTTTATAAAACAAGAACAAGCCAGAAAACATATAAAACCTGAGTAAATAACCTTTACAAACCACAAAGAGGGCAAAATCATCTTTATAAAACAACAACAAGGCAGAAAACCATACTTATAAACAAATCAAGCCTAAAACAACAAAAAAATAAACATGCAATCATCTTTATAAAACAAGAACAAGGCAGAAAACATATAAAACATGAGTAAATAACCTTTACAAACCACAAAGAGGGCATAATCATCTTTATATAACAACAACAAGGCAGAAAACAACATAAAATAAACAAATGAAGCCTAAAACAACACAAAAAACATACAATAATCTTTATAAAACAAGAACAAGGCAGAAAACATGTAAAATAAACAAATCAAGCCTTAAAAGAACAAAAAACCTACAATCATCTTTATAAAACAAGAACAAGGCAGAAAACAGAAAAAACATGAGTAAATGACCTTTACAAACCACAAAGAAGGCATGCTCATATCTATAAACACAACAACAAGATAGAGAAAAACATTAACATGAATAAGTTACCTTTAAAAAGAACAAAAAACATGCAATCATCTTTGTCCTAAAACAAGAACAAGGCAGAAAACATAACAAACATGAGTAAATAACCTTTATAAACCACAACTAGTAGGCATGCTCATATCTATAAAACAACAACAAGATAGAGAACAACATTAACATGAATAAGTTACCTTTAAAAAGAACAAAAAACATGCAATATCTTTATAAAACAAGAATAAGGCAGAAAACATAACAAACATGAGTAAATAACCTTTAAAAATCACAAGGAGGGCATGCTCATCTTTATAAAACAACAACAAGGCAGAAAACAACATCTTTATAAACAAGAACAAGGCATAAAACAACACAAAAAACGTACAAGAATCTTTATAAAAAACAACAAGGCAGAAAACTACATAAAATAAACAAATCAAGCCAAAACAAGAACAAAAAACATGCAATAATCTTTATAAAACAACAACAAGGCAGAAAACATATAAAATAAACAAATTAAGCTTTATTAAGAACAAAAACATATATTAATTTTTATAAAACAAGAACAAAGCAGAAAACAACATCTTTATAAACAAATCAAGCCTAAAACAACACAAAAAACATACAATAATCTTTATAAAAGAAGAACAAGACATAAAACATGTAAAATAAACAAATCAAGCCTTATTAAGAACAAAAAACATGCAATGATCTTTATAAAACAAGAACAAGGCAGACTATACAACATCTTTATAAACAAATCAAGCCTAAAACAACAGAAAAAACACACAATAATCTTTATAAAACAAGAACAAGGTAGAAAACATGTAAAATAAACAAATCAAGCCTTATTAAGAACAAAAAACATGCAATGATCTTTATAAAACAAGAACAAAGCAGAAAACATGTAAAATAAACAAATCAAGCCTAAAAAAGAAAAAAAAAAACATGCAATCATCTTTATAAAACAACAACAAGGCAGAAAACAATATCTTTATAAACAAATCAAGCCTAAAACAACACAAAAAACAAGAACCCTAAACATGCAAACTAAATCATGCCTCCAAACGCAATCCCACAGGCAAGGCATATCAATAAAAACTTCCTAATATTTAAAAACAGAGAATAAAGTTAAGGAGTGGACCGATCTCCCGCAAAATCAACAAGGGAATGTTCATAAACCATTTCTTGATGGTTTTTATACCACCGAAGGTAAGATCGCCATGATTTGAACCCTTCCGGAGGTGGATCTTCAAAATTTTCCGGTTTTTTCCCCTTTTGTACACCACCAAACTCAAGATCTAGTGGTTTTTTTGGAAGGAGCACCACAAGCCCAACAAAATTTCCCAAAATCCAATACTTTTTTTTTTTTTTTGAAACCCTAGCTTTTTTTGCCTCAGCATCAAACTCATCAAGCAAAGAAAAGAGTCTTTTCTTCGAATTCGGAGTTAACTCATCCATGAAAAACTGACAGAAACAAGAAACAGGGGACTCAAATTTTAAACTCACTCAAAAAATGCAAATTTTGGTCTCAGAATAATCGCAGGAAGGCGTAGATTATTAATTTACGGTTTATTTTTGTGAAATTTGAAGTCTCAAATCCTAGATCTGAGGGTTTGAGGAAAAAGAAGAGAGAGGAAAGGGAGAGTAGAAGGAGAGAGAGAGAGTCAGAAGGAGAGAGAGAGTCAGAAGGAGAGAGAGAAATGAAGGTAAATGTCATTAGAGTTTTTGGAGGGAGTTTATAAGGGGTTGTTGGGAGGGTTAAATGGGGGAGGGTGGGGAGTAAATGGTGTTAGGTTTGGGTGGGATTAAGGCTATGTTTAGTTCACATGAATTTTCTGATCTGAACTTATCTGATATGATCTGAACTTATTTTTTCTGATCTGATCACAAGATCTTATCTTTTAGATATTTCTCAATATATAAGAAAAAATATAGTCATGTGGGGTCTTGTTTGATTCGTCTCGATGAGTAATTTATTAATATTCAATTATTATAATTTTTACTAATATGTAATGAAAGATAAAATGATTTTTAAATATAAGCATGATCTGAACTGATCTGATCTGAACTTATTTTTTCTGATCTAATATGATCTGATTAGATCTGAAATAAGCAAAAATAAGGTGAAGTGAACATAGCATAACTTGGGCTTAATTATTTGGGCTAATGGTTTAGGAGTTGTGTCTTTTTACCATTTGTAAGATATTTTGCAAATGTAACAAGTAAATTGGGACACACCTAAATGGCAAAAAAATGTATCAACTAAATTGAGACGGAGGGAGTACTTCTTTTATTAAAAAAAAAATAAGTGAGATGATGGACTGAAAATGTTCTTACGTTAAAAAGAGGTGTGTTTTACCGAGGTGAAGTATGTTTTTTTTCTCCAAAAACAATATGCTATATTTATATAGACATTATAAATAAAACCCGGAACCTCATCCAAGAAAAGGGAAAGCCCTTGAGCTAAACTAAAAAATGGGGGCTCTGACACTAAGATTACCTTCTCTCTCCTCCATTTTCATCCCACCTTATCTTTCCTCCCGCACACCGGCGCTTATACGCCGCCACAACCGTATTCAATCAACCGTAAGATTATGCGCTTCTTCAACAGAAGCAGCAGCTCCTCCTAGCAAGTCGAAATCAGAAGACAGAGCAATTACTCCGCGTTCTCAGGACTTCAATGCTTGGTACCTCGATATTATCGCCCATGCTGAGCTTGCAGATTATGGTCCTGTTCGTGGTACCATGGTTATTCGCCCTTATGGTTATGCTATCTGGGAATCCATTCAGGTCTAACTATTTTTTCTTACTTTTTTTAGTTTTTTCAAGTGACCACCTTTGCTTTAAACTTTTTTGTGTTTGGTATTATTGGGTAATTGCAGGATTATTTGAATGTGAAGTTCAAGGAAACTGGTCACAGCAACATGTACTTCCCACAGGTACCCTCAATTGTTTTATGCAGTTGATTGTTTCCTGTGTTTTGATGGATTGGTGATTCATTTTCAGATTGCTTGTTTGTATGGATTTATTTCATTATAATTAGGATTTGCTACTTCTCTGTAGTGACTTTTAGCTGGAATATCTTTGCATCACCTGAATGCTTTGTTTATCTATTCATATTATAATATAAATTTGTATATTTGTGGACAAGTGCAGTTTTTTATGGGGGATTTTGCATGACTGATCTCACATAAGACTATTACTGATGACTGGTACCACATTGATTCTAGGCAAAGAGTTGGTAATCCAGATGTTAGAAGATTTATTGGTGTTTTTCAAATAAAACACACTCAAATGTGAAGTTGGTGAAACAACTTTTAAGTCAAAGTAATGATATATAAAGGTATATTAGATAAGCTATACAGGAGGCTTATATGTTTCTTGTCTCGTATTAGGATATTGTAGCCATACTTTTTGTTGGTGATTGAGCATTATTTGATTTGGGAAATTTTTTCCTTTGTCTTAAGTTAGAAGGAATTCATATCTAGAGTCTAGACTGTATCTTCTGTAGTGGTTGGTTGACCTCCCACAAAGAGTAAGAAATTATATATTATAAGTAAATGATAGTGCGTAATATAATATATAGATATTCTATTTAAGTTAAATTTTCGTAGTTGTGCTACATATTATATTATCTACCATCAGAAAATTTCTATTAAAATTGGTGACTACCTCTATGATTGAGAGATGTTCAATTGATAGTTTAAAGATAGTGGGTTAGGATGCAAACTTCAGCTTCTACATGCTGATCCCTTTAGTACCTCTTAGAGTCTTACTTGTAGAAGGCTTTAATTCTGAAGTGTCTTGAGGAGGGGGAGTCCTTTTTTGGATCAATTAGAAAGAATGATTTTAAAATGCTACACCAAGGGCTATCACACTTGTGCAAGAGAAGAGGGGAAAAACTAAAAATTCTTCCGTCAAGCATCTTTCAACATTTCTAAATCTTAAGTTTTTGCTTTGCTATTATGGGAAGTCCCAAAATATTTTGCTTGTTTCTTTTTGAAGGTAGTAGAGTACTATAGTTTAGGTGACATAAAACATGACTCCAAAGACTCAATTCTTCTTCTGTCCGAAGAAATGATTCATCGAAATAATGAGTCACCATTGATATGGACACATCTGGGATCGCCAAATGTTCGGGGGTTCTTCTATTCAATCCTTTTCCTTCTTATTGAACATGAAATTCTCTCTTGGATAGATTAAGATTTCTTCATCCATAATCCAAAATTTTGAACGCTTTTCATGCCATGATTTAAATTGATTAATCTCTTTTGGGGCCTATGTTTAAAATGCATATTTTGGCTATCATTTCCAGTGGATAAAGTTAGACTTTGGTAAATTCTTTTTTAAAATAGTAATTATCTAATTGTGTTTTTGAGAGATCTACAGATAGACATCCAGGTACTTTTTAGAATATTAAATGATTAATGTGGGAAGAAGGAATAGAGGTATGATTGAAACGTTTTAGATCATGAAAAGGTAATCTTTAGGGCGGATATGATTTTGCAGAAGAATTTTGTAAGACAGAATGAATATGAAAGAGAGGGATGATCTTATATACATGTGTTTGCATGTGTATGAGAAGGAATTTTTTTTTCATATTTTTGAAGTAAATTTGCAGCTTTTTTAACTAGATGTGCAACTTTTTTCATGTGCAACTTTTTTCGAGCTGAATTTGCATCTAAATTTTTCAATAGCGTATATTTACGATTCAAAAATTGTAATATGTGTAGGAACATACAGATGCATATACAGTGGAATTGCATAATACTATTTCCTAACATCTATTATGGATCATATACACAATATAAACATGAATCAATCAATAGGGCTTAGATGTACAACCTTTGTAGCGTGAATTTCCTGTTGTATGCAAGCTTGGAGATCTGAGAGCACCAAATGGTGCTCCTCTAATGAGTTCACGAGCACTAATCTTATATCAATGTATAATAATAGGATTTCCTCTCTCTCTCTCTCTCTCTTAGCGTACATTTATTACCTAACTTGTTGAGTTGTTGTACCTTTGAACCCTAATCTTATATCAATGTATAATAATAGGATTTCTAGGATAATTAGGAGAACTCATTCTCCTCTCCCTATAGCCGGCCAACATAAAGCCCTTATTGGGCTTGTGTTGCTCTCTTCAACTGGTGCCACAATGTGCGACCTTATAGGATTAATAAATTTAAGTTGTAGGCCCAATCTTTATCTTCCTACTAATTGCATTTATTATCTGTAAGCAATATAATTACCAAAATAATAATCAAAATAGTTGTAGGCCGAGAATGTCTAAGGACATATTCCTTCAATATGCACATTTAGTACAAAAATTATGCACATCAATCCTTCTTGCCTTTCTCATTATACGATCCTTCTCATTAGATCTCGACTCTATATCTGTATATATGTATATGGATCATGGTCATGGTCAAAGATAGTTTGATATTCATATGTGTAATATCAAAATTTATACATGCTCCTTTAATGATTGAATGTTGGAGTAAATGAGTATTCTTGCTTTTCAGACATGTAAAATAGGTGAATTAAAGAAACCGTATTTTATGTCAGATCGTTGTCTTATATCTATCTCAAATATGAAGTTGAACAATATTTTCGTAATTTGAGAATGCTGAAGTAGTTAGCTGCTTATGTACATTTATTGAGTTTTAGAAGGCTAAACTTGGTTCCGTTTTTGGTTTTTTGTGATAAAGAAACCATTGTTAGCAGTTACGTTATTAATTTCATTAATCTTTTACTTGTACCAATGATGCACTGAGTAAGCTAGGTCTGATACTATAATACACTTGCTCAATTTCAAAAACTTGAGAAACTTTAAGGTCTAGGAAGCTCAAGGTCTTTGTGTGGACAGTTTCTCTAGACAACTCAGTAGTCAGTAGGAATGATAAACTACAATATGGTGGAATGATAAGTGCATTTTCAGAATGTGTATGTTTTGTGTCTATAGAGGAGGGGAGACAGAATATTTTTTTTTTTACTCTGAGCTGGCAGAATTCTAGTAGAGAAGGTTGTGTAAGGTTGTGGAGATTCAACGGGTTTTGCTTGTTTCTATGATGGGGCATTTATAGTTTAGCAATATGCATAATGGAGGAACAAGTGAAGGAAGTCTCTTTGGAGGTCAGCATGCTTGGTTCTTTGTTTCCGTGGCATGAGGAGAATTTCCCAGAGCAGAGCTATTTGGCTGGGAGGCTCTTTGGGATAAAATGGTGAACTTACTTCTCGTTGTTTCTCTTATGGGTTTTTGTTTTTTTGTTTCCAATTGATGCTCTACTCTTTTAATTTTTTTTGCGGTTCTCTTTTTATGACATAAAGAGCATTTGGCTTGCTTTAATTTTCTTGAGAGGAATCTTTAGTCTTTATTCTATATTGGTGTACAACGTGCACTATCTTATCATTCTTAAAAGTTTATCTTCATCTTTTAGAAGAACACTTAAGATTTTT